>NC_060268.1:32290088-32485900 GCF_021613505.1 Equus quagga | reverse complement strand
GGAGGAGGAGGAGATATTCACCAAGAAGATAGATACTCACTCACTAGGAAGATAGATACTCATTCAGAAGCCAAAAGGGGAGATAGATGAGGATTTCTCTTTCTTTAACTAAATATCTCTTCTCTACTCTAGAAACCAGAAAACAGGCACCGAAGAAGGCAAAATGGCTACAGTTAAAAATTGACTCTTGCTAGGAGTGACAAGCGATCCAGGTGGATGAGAGGCAGTGTACACATAATGGAGAAAATTCATATTTTACTCCTAATTCCCTAGAAGACCAAGACCAAAATTTATTATGTGTACTTTATACAAAGTGCTTACCCCACTGGTTGTACAAAAGAGGAAAATACCATTTCATCTCCTTTACAAGAACACATCCCAGATAATCTTACTTTTGTCCATCAATAGTACATAGAATCTTTAGACCATTTGAGTTTAAAGAAGTAGTCACCCTCCGAGGTACAGAAACATTTTGAGGGGCTCATAGTGAGAGAGACTGAATGTGCAGCGGGAAGTGTCTGTGGCACCGTCTGCACGCCTCACAGTGGGGACTCCTGCCACCCATGCCCCACACTCAGGCTCAAGGGTGACAAGTTTATCAGGCAGGGCTGTCCTGACATCCCAGGGCAGTAAAGTTGGTGCGACCATCTACTTTTCATTTTGCTCAAAACTGAAGCCCTAGATTTATGGTAGAACTAAGGGAGCTTGAGTGTTCAATTGTTTTCTTTCTCAACATTTCCAACTATGTAAAGAGGGAAAAACACAGCCAACAACCATGTCTAGCTTGCCTTTGTCACTTTGAACAGTGAATGAAGGGCCCACATCTCCCAGCGGTGCAGTTACACTGCTGCTATGATCTGTGATATTGGTTGCTCACGAAGTCTTGCAAGGAATGAAGTTGAGGCAGGCTAGTGAGACAGGTGTGGAACAGCTTCGTGTGCCATCAGAAACACTACTCTAGGGCTGACGGGTGGGATTCATCACCTTGGAATGGCTGCACGTTAACTTGAGAAGAATAATAAGGGATCACAGCTCCAGAGAAATATTTTGGGAAATGATTTCTTAGGAAATGTCATCTGAGTCTTGAATGGGGAAAGGGGAATACTAGTATTTTAGTTAATGGTAATAGCTATTTCAAGATCACCTCATGTTTTTTTAACCATACTTTTGGGAAATTAGAAAGTAACGGCTTTAAAAAAAAAGTATCAGAATTTTCCACAAATAAACTCTTGGCCCTTATTTTTTGGTGAGGAAAGGAGCCAATATGAAGTATATAATTAACTTGTTCACCATATGCTTAGTTTTAAGGTGTTCCCCGCTCCTCCTATAGCGATTTCCAGTTGCTTTATAATCGTGAGTTGCATGTTATTTTGTTCAATATCCTGCCTTCCTCAAGCAAAATGTTATATAAACTGAAAAATTCACCACATCTTGATTTGGGAAATAAGTACAAAAATTTAAGTTTAAAAATGTGCTCTGTATTTGCTGTTCTTTGCAAACAAATGAACTTCTAACCCACAGAGTGATTTAGAAACAACTCAACATCTTTCGCATTGTTCTCTTGACGGGCTCTGAAATGAGGCAGAAGAAATCCGATCACATTTGTTTGACTGGAAGTTTCCAAGAAACTATATCTTGCTGCCTTAAAAACTGTCTACAAATGGGAGCCGGCCCAGTGGCGCAGTGGTTAAGTTTGCACGTTCTGCTTTGGCACCCCGGGATTCGCCAGTTTGGATCCCAGGTGCAGACATGGCACCGCTTAGCACGCCATGCTGTGGTAGGCGTCCCACATATAAAGTAGAGGAAGATGGGCATGGATGTTAGCTAAGGGCCAGTCGTCCTCAGCAAAAAGAGGAGGATTGGCAGCAGATGTTAGCTCAGGGCTAATCTTCCTCAAAAAAAAAAAAACTAAAAAACAAAAAACGGTCTACAAATGGAAGATGCATTTTAGCTATCCACACACTAGCACTTTCTCTAGAGGGCAACAAAGTATAAAGACATTAACAGTTCCAGCAGAGAAAATTTATATTTTAAGACTCCTCTCTGACCTGAAGCAGTAACAACTCAGCTATTTCTAATTTTTTTAAATGAAAAATGGAAAATTAGGGGCTGGCTCAGTGGCGCAGTGGTTAAGTTTGTGCATTCTACTTTGGTGGCCCAGGGTTTGCTGATTCGGATCCTGGGTGTGGACCTATGGCACTGCTTATTGAGCCATGCTATAGCAGGCATTCCACATATAAAATAGAGGAAGATGGGCACGGATATTAGCTCAGGGCCAATCTTCCTCAGCAAAAAGAGGAAGATTGGTGGTGGACGTTCGCTCAGAACCAATCTTCCTCAAAAAAAAAAAAAAAAAGAAAAATTACACATACCTCTTAAATATCCATATCATAGGGTTGATAATACATCTAAAGACAAGACAGATATTCTAAAATTCTTCGCTGAACCTACAGTATAGATTCAGGCTTAATGTCTTTATGATTACTCACAAATTGCAGGAATGTGGGAGAAGTCCCTATCTTAGACCTGAGCTTTTCTCTAGTTTATAAAATGGAACATTTACCTTAGGAAGGATCTGATGCTGAACACATCGTTTCTCCTAGCATCAATCCATAGGGAATACAGAGGAGACCTCGTGGAGACATTCTTCTCCAAACACTCCAGCCTTGTTTATCCAAGGCATTCACTGTACTACACTTGAGAATGAGTGCCACAGTACACAGATGCTGAACTGGTAAGAATAAAACATCACTTGTGCAAAATCCTGGGAGTTCACATGCTCAGAATGGGACAGGGGAGTTGAGCTTACCTCTTATCACTTATTTGTATTCTAGTCCAGTACAAAGGCTTCATGGGACAACTGGGTTCAATGGCTGGTTTCCGAGGACATTGGCTAGAAGAGCTGACTCCAAAGAAGAGTCCTGGAGGAGGTGGAGGCGCAAGTCCTGGGGGTGCTGGAGCAGGAGGTGGCCCCCCACTGCTGGGCAGAGCGGAGAAGTTAGGAAGTGGTGGCGGGGGAGGAGGTGGGGGAGGCCCAGCACTTGGAGGCAGAGGAGGTGGCGGAGGTGGTGGCGGTCCAGCGCTCACAGGTGGTGGCGGAGGTGCTGGTGGCAAAGCTTCAAGTCCAGGTGGGAGGGGAGGAGGGGGAGGGATGCTTGTTAGTAGGGGTGGTGCAGGAGGGGGAGGCGATGCCTTCTGCTGATTCAAAGAGATGCCTTCCACAGACAGGAGAGGAACATGGACATCTTTGCTGTCATTTGGGGGAGAGAGTTGGCTTAAAGAGGAGATATTCAGTTTTTTGGGTATTATTTGGTTACTTCTGGTTGTCTTGCCTTCACCTTCGCAGGGTTTGAGGAAAGTCTCTCTGTCTGTCTGGATGCACACATTTCTGTAAGTCTTTGGAGGGCAGTCATCGTCGGTGGAGATAGATACATCTCTCATCTCTTCACATCCTCCTCGCCATCGGTGTTCTATCTCATGCTTGAGATTTTCAATGGTTTCTTCTAGCCTCGCTGTTATCACTGCATGCTCACCTCGGATATGAAAGGTCTCAAGTTCAAACTGAGCCTGTAGGGATATCAATGGGAAAGAAAGTAAGGAGTTTACAAAAACCAAATGTCAGAAATTAAAAAACTCAATACCATCACCATGCCACCATTACACAGTCCACATAAACACAGGAAAATAGATATTCTTTTGAGAATCCAATAGAGTGTAAGTTTCACTTTATACATTTTCTAAGGATTTAAATACTTGGAGTAGACACACAGTTTCATCTAATCTGAGCTCAGTGGGAATAATTACCATGGATTAAGGCTTAAAGTAAAACTGTCGCCTAAGAACTTTCACCTGGTTTTAATGTCAAATACAAAACAAAAATTTTAATAAAGTTTTGAACATGCTTGAATCTATCTTTCATTGCTTTTGGTTTGGAAAAAGAAAACTCTAAGAAAAAAACAGATTTGGAGATATTTCTGGCTTGGAGTTGCTGTTCTCACGGTCTTCCTTAGAATGTCTCCTTTATGGGGTTTCTGGGCCAATAGGGAAGATGCAAAAGGTGCAAAAAAAAGAAGCTATGATACACATGTTTTTCTAAGAAATTTCCATATCAAAGCAGCCCATGATCAGTATTCGTGTCTGTTTCATAATCATTCATAATATAGAAATAAATAAGCAACATAAAGGCATAGAAAATGAGAATGTTGACTTGTGATTTTTCTCTTCTATATATCCATCATTTTAAGCTATATTTTATAAGACATCAACCTTTTTAACACTTTTCATTTATTTCCATACCTTGAGTCTATGATTTTACACTTATTAGCACAGAGCTGGTGGACTCTTATTAACTAGCGTACTTCCCAGCATTCAAAACCATTTAGCCTATTACAGTTAACTGGGAAGCAGTCAAATTTATAATTTTATTAGAGTTTCCAAAATCCAATTTAACAGTAATTAAATATTTCTGGTGAACTTATCTAATTTTTTCCCTCCCCATCAGTTTATAAACTCCACAAGATGAAATCAGGGACAGCATCTGCCTGTATTTCTGTTATCTCAGCAGCAAGCACCGTAAGTACATAGTTATTGAAGAGATGAGTGGATAAAACCACTGAAACAGGTGTATTCAGTCATTGTCCCAAGAGCCTTTCTTATGGTCAACAAGACTTTCTTCACTATCATTTCAGTCCACAAACATCAAGAACACCAAAGTGTATACTAAAGTCCCTCTTGCAATGAAAAAGTAAAGAAATATTTTTTGGCTTAGAATCAGGGAAGATAAAGACATAGGAAGGTCGCTACTTTCATTAAGATATTTTTAACTATATTTTTACTAGGTTCACCTTTACCCTCACGAAGCAATCCCCAAATAACTATGGTCAGTAGAAGCAGAGACAAGGTTTTTCTAAAGCCGATCTTCCCCTACGTGGATATGGCAGCCCCAACCCAACTCTGCCAGAACTGGTGGGTTGAGGGCACCATCTATTTCTCATATAGCAGAAGGTTAAGCACTTGAGTTCTGGATTCAGACCACCTGGTGCACATCCTGGCTTGGCCACTTGTCCAGTTCTACAACCTTGGGCAAGGAACTTTCTATCTTCAAGCCTGAGTTCCCTCGAGCATCAAGTGAGGACAACAGTGACCATCTCTAGGATTTTTATACATGTAAATTGAGATACTTCCTAAAAAGCAGTGGGCATTATGCCTGGGACACAGTAAGTTCCAAATACATGTTACTATCAGCTACTGTTGCTAATGATAATATTACAGTAAGAGACTAACAAATTGATAATCATCTTAAAAATTCCGAAATAATACCACCTTTGTGGAGGAATAGGCCCAAAACTAGGCAAAGCTTAAGTAGTCAGGACAAACAATGTACTATAAATATAAAAATTTACCCAATCTTTCACGAGTTCTGCTGCCAAATGCCTGAAGGTAACTTCAACCTTCATTCAACTACGTGATCAAGATACTCTCTGTTTCAACATCCTACCCATCTCCATCTCCCTCCCCCGCCCACTCCACCCATATCCCAGCCCTGATTCCTGCTCTGAATTACTTCCAACATTTTAATTTCATTTTAGTGACTAGTTCAGTTCTGCCACATCAAACTAACTCTTGGTTGTTCCCAACTAACCTTCTTCCAAGAAGGTTAAGAATCAAATAATATTGATGAGCCAGTAACTTTACTCAGTCTTCAACTTTTTAATATGAAAAGGTTGCTAAGACATGTTCCACAGAGAAACTTACCCTTTATCACACAACTGACCTTATCTACAGCAAAGGTGTTGGTCCCCACCTCTCCTGCTTTCCACCTCTCACCCACAATCTTCTGAATCTGGTGAAGCTGATGTATACACTTATGCATTGTTTTGGTGGCTCTGGAAGGCACTGGCTTTAGTGTAGCAGGTAGAGCAAAAATTGGGCAGGTTATTTAACCTCTATGTACCTCAGTTTTCTCATAAGTAAAATAGGGGTAATAGAATCCACCCTCAAGGCAGTTAGAAGAAGTAGATGAATAAATATATATAAAACAACATATATAGGAACGTTTGGAACATAGTGGCTGCTATGTAAGTTTGCTATCATTCTCATTGTCTCTTTGCTGACAGGTCAGAGGTTGGTGGCTACATCAACTTGTTTCAACTCTCAGAATGCTCCCCCAGCACCATGCTCTATCCATCTCAGGCAAAAGTAAAGATGCCAAAATCCTTCTTTAATCCCTGCTAGCTGTCATCCTTTCTTTCTCATTCTACCTCTTTTCTTCACAGCAGAGATTTTTGGAAAAAATAAAAAAAACCACACAACTCTTGCTTTATCTATTTTCTCATCCATTTCCTTTTCGACTAATTACACTTGGCTTCCGGCCCTACTGTCTTAACGAAACTCTCTGATTTGAGGGTTACATTTGGTCAGCACTTTTCAGTGATTTTGTCCTCTCAGCTGCATTGTTAAAGTTGACTGTTGCCCACGCCTTGAAATTCTCTGCTTCCCTGACGTTTGATATGCCCTCTCCACTCATCTCTGTTTTCCTCCTACTTCTTCTTTTCTCCAGTAAATCTTGTGGACTCCTCTTCCTCCATCCATCTCTTAAACGTTCCCTAGGCATCTTCCTTGCCATTTTATCCTTCTCATACTACACAATCTCTCTGTCATCTTGTGTACTCATATGGTAAATGATACTTATTTACTATGGACTAGTAACTTTCAAATTTGTACCTTCAAACTGTAATTCCAACTATCCTCTGGACTGGTCTACCTGCACGTTTTATCAGTCACTGCAGACTCAACATGTCTGAAAAGGAACTCATCATTGCTAAATCTCCATTTGTTCCTCCTCTGAAATTCCTCCTCAGAGTTAATGGCATCACCATCCTCCCAATCATCAGATCCAGAAATCTGGATGTCATGCTGGATTCCTTGCTCTCTCTCATTCACAACATATTACTTATCAATGAGTTTCATTAATTTCTGATTCATTTCTTTCCCTCCATCCCCACTGCCTCAACTTTTCACTGGGTCCTCTTTACCTAGACAAACAGCAAGAGCCACCTAATCCTCCTGATCCCAGTTTGGCCACATTGGTTCCAGGAGGATTTAAAAATAAATAAATGCAGATCTTTATTCTGTAAAATTATTTCCATAATTGGCCATTACTTATAGACCAACACTGAAAACTTTTTTAGCATGAACACTCTGAAAGCTCTTCTGATTCGTTTTCTGCCAACTTTCTCCACTTTTGGCTCCTGCTCCTTCTCCAAATATGTCCTTGATTCCAGTCTTACAAAACATCTTGCCTCCTTCAGGACCATGCTCTTTCGTGCATCTGAGCCTTTGCAAATGGTGTCCTCTCTCAACATTCCTCCTGTGCCGCAAACACCCAAGGTAAGGGGACATATTACCAAGCATACATTCTAAGAATGACTTCTCACAAACTGTATTCACTGATATGAAGAATCACCAAATAAGAACGAAATATTGAATTTCCACATACTCCATACCAATATGCTGAGATTACAGTAAGAAGCCGTCTGACCACTAAAATTTAAATGGCCCAAATGAAGAAACAACTTACCTTTGCCCTTCTCTGTTTCACAATTCCTTTTGATCATTGATTTTTGTCTCGGTTGTGTTCAGAACTCAGCAGGACATGGTAAGTCAAAGTGATTAAAGCAGAGCATTCCTTCTGCATCTGTTCACATCCTATCAATTATTTCAAATTGTGCCTGGCTCTATTACAAATGAGGCGTCTCAAGTCCATGTATACCATGAATCAAGCATTTTGGGAAAGTTAGTTTTTAACTTTATTTCCTATGAAATGCACTTCTACTTTGCACATGGAAACAATGTTCTGTTGCCCCGCCTGTGTCTAGAGCCATAGCTAGGACTGTTAATGATTTGGTGAGTCAAACACCGAGAGTAGAACTTTCTGTTGGATAATCATGTACTCCTGGACAACATTTGCCTAGGATCCTGGGAATTGTTGTAAAATGTCAAGCCCAGGTTCCTACAGCCAAAATCACAGAGAAGGCTGGGTCAAGGGAATACAATGCTTTTAAAACCTGCTTTTCAGTCTCCGTTACATTGAACACGGTGCTCATATATGGGAGACAAAACAATCAGAAACCTTCCATTCATTTTTAGATAAATATTCTTTAGGACATATGAAGAATTATGAGTTTCCCTCTCCTCAACCCTCTGCTAAAAATCTTTTTCTGCATTCATCCAACATACCATTTGAAAGGAGATGGGCGCTGAGGTTTGACATCTTTCTAGTCTTTCAAGTTTTATCTATCTTCCTTTACTCATAACTTGATTGCTCATATTCCTTTCATTTTTAATCATATTCTCTTTCTACTTGCAATAGTCTATTAATCTATATTCATCCCCTTCTAAGCAAGATTCAAATTAACAATCTTTAAGAGAGAAATCCTAATTAAATCATTCTATTTCAATCATCCTTTTACTTGATTGGCACTATTTTTATCTGTCTAATGTAGTGGTTTCTAAGCCTGTTCCCTATTAGAAACACCTAGAGAGCTTTGCAAAAAATACTAATGGGAAGAACCATCCCCAGAGATTATCACTCCATTAGTCTGAGATTGTACCCTTCCGCTGGTATCCTTAAAGCTCCCCAAGGGATTCCAATGGGCAGCCAGAGTCGAAAACAACAGTAACTGTTCTTGATCTTTATTCTGCTCCAAACACAGTTGAGCTAGTATACCACCACAATATCGGTGAATTCTTTTTGGCAATGACTTTTACTTGGGTCACTTTAGAATCTCCAAAGGATTATGTGTTATTTGAAAAAAGTCTCTTCCTAATTCTAACATGTCCCCATAAGGGGAACATCCCTTCATGACCCACATTGAGAACAGTTATTCTACACAGCAGATAAGCCTAAAATTCTTTCCATGATACTCATGGCTCTTCAAGACCTGGCCTCTGCTTGCCTTTCCAGATACTTCTATATACTTTTCCTATGTTGCACCACTACAGATTCAAACATATGATCTGCTCCCACATCTTTACGCTTTTGCAAATGTGTTTCCTCTACTTAAAACACCCTTTCTCTCCATTTTCTTTCTAGTGAAAGCCCTGAAGGAAAATTCAGTCAAGCTCAACTGAACCTTCTGGCTGAAACTTTTCTTGATTCTTCTTGACAAAAGTTTTCCTTTGTTGCCAAAGAACTTGCTGGTCACATTCATTATAGTCATTTATGTTTATCATTTTTGCAAATCTAAAACCTCCAGGCAGTTGGGGACCATGCCTTATTCACATTTGAACTTCCAGAACATTGCACACTGCTTGGCTAGTTAGTGATCCATAAATGCTTATTGAATTGATTTCTTTCTTTAGCTTTAAATATTAAGACTTCCTTATGCCTCTGTATTACCCACCCAACTATACTTGAAGCTCTAAAAAAATTTAAAAGGAGAGAGACATGTGGTCCCCTTCCTCTTTGATAGTCCCATGCATAAACTATAAGATTTCATGGTTGTTATTGCCTAGATAATTCAGATAAAATATTGAGTTTGTTTTTTTTTAAGTGTGGGTATTTCTAAAAGTCGATGTTGATCCTATTTAATTTTACAATTGAAAATACTTACCGTAGATAAGTGTTCTCTCCACAGTAAGCTTAAAGGTTGTTCCCATAAATATAATAAACTATCCAGTAGAAGTGAACCACATTTGTGATTCTAATCTGATTAGGAATTAGGCTCTAGGCAAACTCCCCCAGTCTCTGGGGGGCTGGTCCTCACTTTCCCGACCAAATCCTCATTACTTTTTAATATCCTCCACATCACCACTGCTCAGAGATATCATCAAAGGAACACACTGTACTGAAACTCAAGCAACAGAGGGAAACTTTCACTTGTCTCCACAAACCTTTCTGTCAAAAAGAAGGCGGAAGAGTGCCTGCTGATGAAAGACATCATGATGGTGCCAAGCACTGTAGAAAAATCACCCATTTGCCTTTTGCTGTTATGAACATTCTCTCCCAGTGGTGCTGCCAGGGCCAGTAAAAATTCAGGTTATCTGCTGTACAACTTGAGTAAGTCCATCTTTTCCAGGACTCTTCCAAATTCTACATTCTTAGGTTGGGGAAAGCTAGACAATTCCCAGAGACTGCACAGAAGCACAATGAAGCTTCGCCACTTCAGAAAGTGCAGTGCGAGCAGAGGGAAGGAAGGGAAAATGGGGCTGGAGAGCATGAACCACCTAGAAGGGATAGGATTCAGTTCTTACAGAGAGCTTAGTTAAGGCAAGAAGATGGGGGGTTCTATGGCTTTGGAGGTGGGCATGCTGGCATTTTGTTTTGTTTTTGAAGGTTGCACAAAGACTTCACTAACTCCCTACATAGCCAGCTTACCCCTTCTACAGCAAAAACAAAAGTCTCTATTAAAGAAAAGAATGGCACTGGGTTTGATAAAAATCCCATAAGCTAACAGTAGCTGGTTTTAATTAGCCTTATCAATGAATTTTTTTGTTCTTATCAGAAATAAATCACATTGTGTTATAACTAAGAGGCCATCTCAGGGACACTTGGAAACATGAGGCACAGTTGATACATCCCTGTAACTGGAACTTGCTAGGAGGGATAAAGAAATAGACAAATAGGGCAGGAAAAGAAGGGGTAAAGAGCAATCAAAAGATAAAGTAGCACTTAAGTTGAATTAGGAGTAAAACCCAATACATGCAATGCCAGAGCGTACAAAGTTAAATTACACGTGTGTAAAAATGGTGCTATCTCCAGTAATCATCTGCCATGCTGATGTTTAGTCAAGATAGGGAGAAAAATGAAACCAGCATGGAGTGAGTGTGCTGGCTGCCTCAGTTTAATCCGTATAACTAAGACAGAAATTCTGGAGGACGTGTTAACGTGTAATAGACCCCATAGCTGGAAAATGGTGACAAAGGCATTTGAATTCTGGTTGATCATAAAATTCATGCTCTTTCTACTTTACCACTTTCAACTGATATCAATTGATAGTGGCTAAAATAATAATGCATAATTATAATTATTATTGACTATCAACATTATATACTACTTATGGCTTCAATGTATTTGTATTAAATTAGTGCATCTAATTATGGCA
The DNA here is from genome assembly GCF_021613505.1 of Equus quagga. Lineage (NCBI taxonomy): Eukaryota > Metazoa > Chordata > Mammalia > Perissodactyla > Equidae > Equus > Equus quagga. Next base: position 32,474,795 of record NC_060268.1, on the reverse strand, counting down.
ACAAACTGCAAGAATGCTGGTATTTAACTGTTTCCAAGAAGAAGAGAGGTACAGGGTAATTAAGTAAATTGGCAATGAGATAGACTCAAATTCAGATCTTTTCACCCTAGTCTAGTGTTCTTTTCACTTTATCATGAATCCACAGTAACTAATAATCCTTCCCATTCAATACTCCTTAGGAAGTCATAAGGCCAATGCAAAAATTGAGATACTCCCTATAAAGATGGTTTCCTTAAAATATTTGCCCTCTATCCTTCTGGGAAAGAACTGGAATTGTTGAGTAAATAATAGATCTGAAGTTTTCTGGTTCTCAGGCAAGTTGGTTGGAGGAGGAAAAGCACTGGCCAAGGGTCAAAAGATCTGGATTCTGCTCCTGGTTATTCCAGTCATTAGCTACTTGCACTTAGCCAAATTTACTTCTTGCAATCCTCATTTTACTACTATCTAAAATGAGAGGTTTAAAACACTTAATCAGTAAAATTTCCTCTAGTTCTAATATGCTAATAATTTCCACACCCAAGGCTTCATCAGATCTTTTTCTCAAAACTTCCTAGAATACAGCTCTGCTCATGAAAGCTTCAAAAGGACAATGCACAGTATTATCTAAACCACATAAAGAAAGAGTCCCAACTCTCATTATGAGTGCCAATGTACACACCAGGTCCAAAAGACTCATTAAGGTGCTCCGAAAACACACAAGTGGTTCGGTATGCAGTCAAAAGTTGTGCATTTCTTTTGAAATGTGATAGTTATTACAAGTATCTGGGAATATAATTTGAAAATAAGCAAATATAATTAAGAAGAGTCATCCAAGAAAGAAGTGGGGAAGTAAAACAAATTTTTGAAATCTGGACTAAGATTTCTACCTGGGAAACAAAACAAAACATGTTTGTAGCCAGAGTGCTTTTGTGGAATAAAAGAAGGAAATCATTACTCACTGGGGATTCTGGTAACATTTTATTTCTAAGTTATTAATATCACTAAATGAATATACCTTGGGATATCCATGGAAATGATTTTCAGGCCTTATTTTTCCTAAAAGTCATTCTAAATCTAACGAGCAAACTCAAGACTGCACATTTTTAGGCAATGAGCCAACATACTAATTCTTTCTCTATTAAGAGAGAGGCCTTGGAATTTTATATTGTACTATTATTATTACTACTGAAGTTACATCGAGTCTGAAGAGGTATATATGACCCATTCCAGAGTATATGTGAGCTTAGAATCAACAGATGGTAAACCCTGGTCCTTAATACTGTGACAAACAGAGGTTCTTCAAGTAACTACAGCAATCACTTTCATATTTCTTTCTTGACTCCTGCATTGTCTATGAAGGAACATCATCCTATAGCCAACACACATCTGTCCAATAGTATCATTTTGGAAACTATGAAGTAGATTCCTCAATTATGTTTGCCTCACATACTCCCAACTTTGTTTGTATTTTTAATTGAAAGGGGTAGAAAATGAAGAATGATATTAAGTTGCTTAAATAGCATTATCAAATGAGAGCAAGTAAGGACTGGCCAGTTGAGTTCTTTCTGGTATTAAAAGTAAAGATAAAACGTATGCATAAACTCCAGGGTTACTGATTAGAAAAATAGTTTCCATATCCTTATAAATCTTATAGCTCTCTGGTAGCAAGCAGTGGCTCAGGGGAGTGATTATGATAAATTCCCCACTTACAGGCTTACTTTTTTTTTTTGTTGTGAGGAAGATTCACCCTGAGCTAACGTCTGTTGCCAATCCTGTTTTTGCTTGAAGAAGATTAGCCCTGAACTAACACCTGCACCAGTCTTCCTCTTTTTTTTTTTGTATGTGGGATGCCTCCACTACATGACTGATGAGTGGAGTAGATCCGCACCCGGGATCAAATCCACAAACCTGGGGCACCAAAGCAGAGTGTGTGGAACGCTAACCACTCGGTCACAGGGTTACTCTTCATAGTGGTGTTATATAAACCAGATAGACTGTAAACAAGTCTTCATTATACCAAAGTGAGACGAGGCTATGATCTCTCTACCATCTGATATTCCAGCAAGCTTTAATGAGCATCTACAATGCACCAGACCTCGTGAAAAGTATCAGAGAAATGACAATTAAGAAACAATCTATACTTTGAGAAGCTCACATTCTAGCTGAAAAAAGATTCTTATGCGTTATCTCTAATATTCAAGACAGATGAGCTGGCGTAGGTTTTACACTATTATTATTCAGACATAACTTTTTCCTTGACAACTGAAGAAAATCAAGAACCATACAGCTCGATTTGTCCAGCAAAGTCATCTCAAGTGGTCCGGGTTGCTTTCATGACCCAGTCAAGAGCCAATCCAGGCCCAAACACTCATAACTAACCTCCCTGAATATATTCTCATGAGTAAGCAAGGAGATATTTGGCTCCCTACTTTAATATTTGAACAAATGACCAATGATGTTTGCCTAGGCCACAACCACCTTCTGCTTGCCATGTCGAGTCTTCCCAGGGATTAGTCACTTGATAAATCTGCCATTGAATGGGTTTAAAATTATAGGCTAATCGACAAGGAAAGCAAACAAGAGGGTTTACGTGTTTTTCATTAAGATCTGGGCTCTGGCCTAGGACACCTCCTCTCAAGGAAGTTAGGAAGGGAAGGGTCTTAAATTTCCAAAAATCGCTCACTCTAGCCAAAAGGCAGACTCATTATACAGGACATAAGTTGAGATGCCAGAAAAGGGCTCACAAAATTGAGTATGGTCTTTGTTCTCTAATGAACCAAATGAGAAATATCTCCTACCATAATTAGAGAGGCTGGGTCAGGTAATGGAAAAAACACTAAAATAGTGGTCAGAGTGCCTGGATTTAGTTCAGCATAAGACTGCTGGATGACCTTAAATTTGCTTATCTCTGGCTATGTTCTTCATCTGTAAGAGAAACAGGTCAGAAAAAGATCAGGAAGCTTACAAACCAGGTTTCTAGGGGTCCACAGGGGTGTTTCAGCAGTTCTGCGAAACTTAGTTGTAGTGTTATTCTAAAAGGATATTTAACCTCAAAAACTGCTTTTTAAAAAATACACATGGTTATACCAAAGACTGCACATTTGGATACCATGAGCACGTGCAGTACCAAGGCACTTGGTGGTTTTGTCTTGTTTTGATTTGTTTTGCAGTCTTTGGAATGCAAAGTTTTCCCTGACATCTTTCTGGATCTATTCAGATGTTTTAAAAAAATGGTTTCATTGATTAGGAAAGCTGCTATTCAGCATTGGTCTCTTCCCTTTTTAAAAAAAAAAAAATTCAGACATGCATACACAAGTAAGTGTGCTACTGTAGCATACGTGCACCATATTCAATTAAGCACAGCTGAGGCTCCGGCTCATCTGCTCTGCGTAGTCCTCCATGTCCCATGTGTCCCCATCCCCCCCGCCACTCCCCCATCAGTGAAACAGTCCGTTATTCAATAACAAGGCCATGAATGAGTTGAGTAACAGATAGATGATTTTAGCGTTTAACTGTATACTTGGTGCTTTTTGACAGGGTGATGTTTAGGATTAAAAATAATTCCAGCAGTTTTTAATTGTTACTGATTCAACTGTAAAGTAAAATTTTCCTACAATTTATGTTTCAATTTTAGGAATTATTTGAATTGACTAGAACCCCGGAATTGTAAGGGAGGAATTCTTTTCCAAAAACTGTTTCCATTTCTAACTATGTATTTTCTAAAATTTCAGAGATTTTCTATTAGTAAAATACAACATAGAAAGTAATTGGATGCCATGGCTGACATAAGACTCAACATTTAAAATCCCTCAATTCAAATTTGTGTAAATCAAAAAGGAATCTTTATGAAAACATGTATCTATGTGATCTTGGGTTACGCAAAGAGTTCTTAAATATGCCATTAAAACATGATCCATTATAAAAATTGAAAAATTGGGCATTTTCAAAATTAAAATGTGCCTTTTTCAAGGCACTGTTAAAACAAAAGATAAGCCACAGACTAGGAGAAAATATTTGTAAAACACGTATCTGACAAAGCACTTGTACCCAGAACATAGCAAGAGCAAACTCCCTCTCCCCAAATGGGTATAGGATTTGAAAAGACAGTTCAGCAAAGAAGATATATGGATAACAAATAAGCACATACAAAGATGCTCAACATCACTAATCACTGAGAAAATTCAAATTAAAACCACAATGAGATACCACTACGTACCATTGGAAGGGAGGGAGAGAAGGAGGGAGGGAAGAAGAGGGAGAGGAAAACAGACCCACCTGACAATACCAACTGCTGGGGAGGACGTGGAGCACCTGGAACTCTCATAGTTTACTGATGTAAATGTAAAATGGTACAGCGACTTTGGAAAACAGTTTGGTCATTTCTCATAAAGTTAAATACATCCTTTCCATATGACCCAAAAATTCCACTCCTAAATATTTACCCAAGTGAAATAAAGACATATGTTAACATGAAAATCCACATGCAAATATTTTTAGCTGCTTTATTAACAATCATCTGTAATGATTAATTTTACGTGTCAACTTGACTGGGCCGTGGGGTGGCCAAGTATCTGGCCAAACATTTTTTTCAGGTGTGTCTGTGAGAGTGTTTACAGATGAGATTAACATCGGAATCAGCAGACTGAGTAAAGCAGATTGCTCTCCCTAATGTGGGCGGGCCTCATCCAGTCAGTTAAAGGCCTTAACAGAACAAAAAGGCTGACTTCTGCTCCTCCTAAGAAAAAAATCCTCCTCTGCCTTTGAACTGAGCCATTGGCTTTTTCCTGCCTTAGGACTAAATTATCAATATCGGCTCTTCCAGGGTCTCAGGCCTGTTGTCCTTCAGGCTGGAACTATGCCACTGGCTCTCCTGGGTGTCCAGCCTGCCCACTCACCCTCAGATCTTGAGACTTGCCAGGCTCCATAATCACATAAGCCATTCCTTATAATAAATCTCCTTCTCTCTACATATACATCCTATTAGTTCAATTTCTCAGGAGAACCCTAACTAATACATCACCCCAAATTGGAAGCCACCCAAATGTTCGACTGGTGAAAGGATAAACAAATTGTGGTACAGGAACAAAGTGGAATTCTAATCGGAAACAAAAAGGAATGAATTACTCGTAGATGCAACAACATGGATGAATCTCAAATATATTTTGTTAAGTAAAAGAAGCTGAACTCAAAAGGCTACATACCATGTGATTCCATTAATATGACACTCTGGGAAAGTCAAAGCTATTGGGACAGAAAAAACATCAATGATTGCCCAGGGCCTGAGGTCGAGAGAGGGGTCGTCTTCCAAGGGACACAGGGGAATTTTTATGGTGATGGAAATGTTCTATATCTTGATTGTAGTATGGTTATGTGACTGCAAAACTCATAGAACGGTCTGCTTTTAAAAAGGGCAATTTTTATTGTATGTAAAATTATATGTCAATTAAAAAAGCATCTTAAAGATTGACATTGTAGTAAGTAATATGTATACATTTATAAAAATTTAAAACTATAAAATACACACTAATAAAATGCCACTTATCAGTTGGACTTCCTAGCAAGATTTTGTTTGCAACAAAATCTTTCCAACAGAGTAAAATAAGTCCCAAAAGCATCTAAAGAAGCACCTATGTCCTAAAGAGGCACAAATGTCCAAATTCCCTGAAGAAATAGTTTAACGTTTTTGATCAATCTGATGGCATTTTCACTCCTGTGGCCCAATTTCCAGAGCTTTCTCTTTCTAGCTCAGGGCTGGGATGGGAATTGCGGTAATCTTCTAAGATGGTACCGCCACATTCAACATCATTCTAACATTGCAGCCATGTGAGAACATGGCCAGGCAAGTCAGTGAATGACCACTAAAAGCTCAGCTCAGCAGGATGTTATGTTGCCTCTATCAAGGTGATGGCAAATGTCTTCCACTTTTTCACAGTCTATTTTCTATCCCATTACTTATGTTGGGTCTGATTTTCTCATAGTAGTTGATCAATAAGTGCTTTCAAGTCAACAAGGTTCTAATTTTCTGCTTCTGTAAGGAAAAAGGACATACCATCTTCTAATCCCAGGCCAGCTTGAAGTGTTTTATTAGTCTTTTTCTTAAGCCACACTCCAAAGCCAGGATCAGAGTACTAGGTTAAAAACGTGCCTTGAATGTATTATTTTCTTTTAAGTAATAGATTGATAGTTTTTTCCCAGGTTAGAGAGATATGACCTATCAAAACTGACAGTCGGTTCCAGAGTGCAATTAGAACAGTTTCCTCCAGTACTTGCAGGAGCTCTAAAAAGCAGAAGGCCTGTTATTCCAACAGCATTGTAAGCTGCAAATTCTCCCTCAGGTTCCTACTCTGTAAAATGAGGATGACGTTACCTGTCTTGCTTCCTAATATATTTTTCATGGGAAGTGAAAGAAACTCAGAAGTAATGTATTCAGAACAAATTAAGAAATACTCTAACTGGAAAGCACTGCAGAGTTTATATAATATTGGATCAACTAACCAGTCAGTAGGGTTTATAGGGGATTGTCAGTTGGAAGCTACTAGCACAACTCATATGCCCCCTATGTATAGGTTTATATGTATGTTTAGATGATGGCCTTAGAGAAATGGTGAACACCATGTGGTTAAATGAAAGTCAACCTTTCCTTTAAATAAATCACATTAAGTAGGATCTATATACCATGAGAATGCACATTAAAATAAGCCAGTATCGTATCTTACAACAAAAAGCTAGGACATCACTTAGGCTCAAGATATGTTGATATTTATGTTGAGAACTTCTCAAGCAATTTTTTTTCACATTTTCATTGATAGGTACCTCTCTTGCCTTTTAACCTCTACCTAAAAAGTGCTCAAGTCCTCCTTTCCTCTCACGTCTGCCCATCCCCCACGAAAACCAGAACACTTGTCTTAACTCTGCCCCCTCCTCAAGATGAAGTCTTCCATGATGTTTAGTGACAAAAGACTTTTGGTTAGCTGTCTTTGCATCTTCACCATACTTTTTGTGTAATTCTCAAAAATCTGGTTTAGGTTGCTACCATCCTAGTGAAAATGCTCACAAAAATCACTAATGGCTTCCTTACCCAATTGGGTGGATTTTTCCCCATTTTCCTTTGGGACTCTGCAGCTCAACTTGAAAACGGCCTCTCTTGCTTTCTCTGACAGTACAAAACCTTGGCCCTCTTCCTATCTTTGCAATTATTCTGCCTACTGTGCTGCCTTCTCTTCCCCTTTCCATCTTCTAAATACGTCAGTCTTGTGAGGACTCACATTTTTGTCTCTCTTGTTCACTGAGGCATTCCTAGAACCCTGAGTAGTGCCTGGCCTGTAGCAGGTACTAAGATAGTTGTTGAATGAATGAATGAGTTTTTCAAAATCCCTAGCTCACTCTTAGCTACAATAGGTTTAGGGACTTCTATGACTACTGAGGTCAGTTAGCAAAAAGAAGAGAACGGATGGGGCCGGCCCTGTGGCTGAGTGGTTAAGTTCGCGCACTCTGCTGCTGCGGCCCAGGGTTTCGATGGTTCGGATCCTGGGCGCAGACATGATACCGCTCGTCAGGCCACGTTGAGGCAGCATCCCACATGCCACAACTAGAAGGACCCACAACTAAAATATACAACTACGTACTGGGGGGATTTGGGGAGAAAAAGCAAAAAAAAAGGGGAAAGGAAGTACTGAGTAGCGCCCATGCAAGGCCTATGATATATATGATACAATCCTTCCAATTTACATGATTTCTGCTATTAAATCTCAGCAAGGTCCTAACTGATATGTGCAGAGGTGATTGAGACCACATTCTTTACAACAAACCTCATGAAATTCTAGCATTTGTAAGGTCCAAAGTCATGAGTCCATCTGCATTCAGACATGGTAAGTTTGTTTTGTTCACTGGACCTGCAAACCAAGTTATCTTACAATATACACAGGGCCTAGATGAGAGTCAACAAACGAAATGACCCCAAATAAGTCAAAACAAACATTCTACATGAGTCATTAATAATGCCATTGTTGTGAATACATGCCACACTTTCATTGCTAAGAATTTTTATGGTTCCAAATATATTTCTATTTCAAAATAATTGAGGAAACACGAACGTGTTTTATTCCATGTGCATCCAAGTGTTACAAGTTATTTTCCAATCTTCCTTCACTGGGACAAACACCAAAATGATTGGAACAGGGGTCAGAGAAATGCCTTGATCAACGAAAGAATCTTGAAATAGAACCCATGATAATGTGGGTGGCAGGTTTGTTCTTCATAGTGGCTAGGCTCTTTTTGAGTTTCTGTATATAAGCACCCAAGCTTACCAAACATTTCCAGTTATAGACCTATCTAGAAAGAGGCAGAAATGTTTCTAGAGCTGTGCTTGCTTCATCTGGAATATCTGTAATTGAGGATGCATATGGCTGACAGCATGCAAATGATCAAGTGCATCCGTAGTACCTAAGCTCATATTCTTGAGAACAACAGAAGGACCTGGAAAAATCGTCATTTTGAGTAACAAGAGAATTCGAAAACTCCACAAGGAAGGATTCCTGACCACGGGGCATCAATACTCATCATTTTTAGAAACAGTTTTGGCAAAGTATCACACTGATTTATCTGAGCTCACAAAGATCTGATGTAATATTTAAAAACAGATCTCTTTGTGTAAACATAGATTAAGAAAAATGTAAATCCCCCATCTAGGTTTATTTTTTTTAAGTAGGGATTTTAATTATATATTTATAAATCTAGGGTGCTCAATGCCTTAAATAGTTAAGATAATAAATGGAATTTGGCAGAACATTTGTTCTGATTAGTAGATGTTTAATGATACTTGGAACATCAAGATGCATGTGAAATTACACTCAAGCATGATGCACACAGAAGAACTTGGAAAGAATCAGATCTCATTTTGACTTGATTCTTTTCTCCTGGAATACAGACAAACCACATTCTTGTTTTCCTCCCACACTCCTCCCCTTAGATTAGACTATATTACTTTTGATTGATATTCATCTCCATAATTTATGCTTTTTGAAAGGATAATTGTTACAAGAATTACATTTTTCTGTTTTTGCCAGTAATTGGAAGATATGAATTTAAATCAGTATTCTTATTTCCTAACTGATCAAACATGGAATGTAAACATTTATTTTGAAAATATTTCATGAATTAATTATTCTACACAAAGTTTAAAAGTCACTTCAGACTTGGTTTGACAGAATGTTATAGGTGGGCTATAATTTTTTCTCTCCAGCAGTTTTTCTATTCTAAATGTTACAGCTGCACAGATCAATGTGAAAAGACAGGGGTAGTATGACTTAAAAATTCACATATAATTTCTTCACAAGTTGTTCAGAAGTTAATAACTAATATACAGGTTAATGACGACACAGGGCCAGCCATATAATGTCTATATCAAACCACGAGTGCTGTAGTATTTCATACCATCAACACGCTGCTGTCTCGTGGAATGCGTTTGTCAGCTATAAGAGCTGAGACGTGCCAGTTTTGTGCCACGCACCCTTCATGAAAAAATGAACTGGCTCAAGTATCCACGCCAGTTGTCTATTCTAAATAATTACAAACTACTTACACTCTAAATATTTAGATTACTATGAATCTCAATGTTGGACCATCACCTTTGCCTTGCTGCACACCAGAGCAGTAGAAGGCTTTCTGATTGCATGTCCTTGAACACAATATTAATACACATATGAAACAGATTAGAATGGTTGAGGTGTTTGAAAGAAAGGAATTCTGATTTTTATAAAGATTGGCACGAAGATCATTTTTCTTGGTCCAGATTTACTTTGTTAAACATACCCCAATCTCAACTGTAGTGGCCAAATATAAAAGAAAATGCCTATTTTCTTCTGAATCATTTTCTTTTTTATACTTGTCTCTCATGTGTTTTTCAGATTTTCATATCAACAAGCACAGGTAAAATTAAAAGGGTAGAATTAACTCAAAACATCGATCTCTGAGAAAAACAACATTCCAGTACTAAAAATTGGGGCTCATAAACAAGGAAACATTTATCTTTCTGTTTCTGGGTAAGACTGGTTTTAAAAGCTGATTTTTGGGTTAGCTATGCAAAATCCTCTAGCAACATTCACAGCTTCTCAGTAATAGTGTTTTTAAACGTCCTTCACTATGCGTGGTGCTTGGTTGCAGGTTTAGGGGGAAAAAATGTAAACTCACTCCAAGAGATATCCCTGAAGCTGGCAGCCTATCTCTCTACCTTTTTTTTTTTTTTTAAGGTAATTAGGTTGCTAAGAGGCAAAGAGTGATGCTGTAGCAGTTCAATGTTTGAGTCGAGGTCACAACAGAGTCAATCTGGGCACTAATCCATCTCTCACAAATCTAGGAAATTCACCTGAGAATTATAAAATGATCTCTCAAGCTTCTATTTACAAGTCCTGGATGCAATTCTTAATCTTGAAGAGATAAAGAGGAAAGGAGAAAAAAACTATTAGACAACCTCTGACCTTAAAAAGCCACAAAGTTGAAATTGAAACCTTTGGAATAGGTGGCCTTATTTTCCCCCAATTGATTTGTACATTCCTAAAAGAACCATGTTTAAATTTTGTTCATGTGTCTGAAGATTTTGGTTTTAAACGTGCCATTTGAAACCTCAGATCGCATATTCTCAGTACCCTCCGCCAATACGGGTTGCATGATGGTGTTTCTGCCCATCACTTAAATTGCAGTTAACACTTTCTCCCTGTTTGGCAGAGCAATCTCCACATGGCTTAAGTGATGGAGCAGGGGTTTGGGAGAAGACCTGACTTCCAGTTATGGTACTTCTATCAGCTGCCTATATTTGCTTGGGCTCTATTATTGCTAGTGAGTAGTAACCAGAAGGTGAATCTCAATGGGTGGTCAACTTCCTCAGCTATAAGGAACCCTGTCCTTTTGGGAGCATGTTACCTTTCCTGGGGGCACTGAAGAAGAAAAGATTGAGAACCATTAAGATCGATTCTAAGATCAGCTCTTTCAACCTTCAATTCTCCTTCTATCAAATGAAAGGGTTTACAAACTGTCAGCAATTCGAATGAGTCCATGTTGCTTTCACCTAAACAACAATCATTCACCATAAGCTGTCTAAACATGCAAGATCTGATAAGTGTGCATTTAAGACAATGAGAAACAATAAATACCATTCTTCCAGTAGAAGATCATGAACTGTCAAAAATATCTGTAAAAATCCTTCTGGGAACATAGTTTTCCTAGTATAGCTCTCCTGTCTCTGAATTTGAAAAATACTGCCTATAAAAATCGCTTTGGTCTAAACCCAGTTTCCATTACAGAGAAAGAAAAAGGGCAAACCAACTAGTGGTTAATTTCTGCATTAATGCGTGTGTTACTGTGACAACAGATTCATCCGTCTGCTATTTACTGAAGGTTTATGTCCGTTTTGTGCTCTGCACTGGGGGTGGGAGGAAGGGGCGGCACCTGTGCTTTCATGATTATGAGAACAAGTCTGCTAAGTGCTTAAGCCAGGTATAAAGAGCCTAAGGTTTCAGAGGAGGGAGAAGTGGCACATCAGAGATGGTTTGATATATGACAAGGAATGCTGGCTAGGCTCAGTTTGACATATGACAAGGAAGGCTTGCTGTGCTCAAAGACTGGCAAAGGCCGAGTGGCAGATTGTGAACAATCCAAATGAAAAAGGCAGAGTGAAGGGAGAACATAGGGAAATAGCAAAACAAAACCAAGGTTATAAACTTGAATCTGATTTTAGGAGGTCTTAAATACCATGCTAAGGACTTCAAACTTAACTTGATAGGCAATAGTGAGACACCAAAGATGTGTAAGAGAAAGGAACAACAATCCCTAAGCAATTCGTAACATGGCTTGAATATAGGCAAGATATGACAAAGGCCTCAATTAAGGTGACAGCAGCAGGATGCAAAGGGATGACTGTATATACGGGATCATGGAGCTAAAATTAGCATAATTTGTCAATCAACTAGATGCAGAAGCTGAGGGTGCAGGACTTTCCCAAGAAGCATTTGAGATTTTTGGCCTGGACTTTTACTTTTGGGAGAACAGCTGCCCTTAAATGTATAGGGCAACTAAGAAAAGAGACTGTTTTGTGTTGTGTTTATATTGGGAGGTGGGGGAGTCAGAAGGAGACAAGTAGACAAGTCCTTTCAACCCTGAGATTATAAGAATTTTTGATGCTCTGGCTTTGGAAATTTTAAATTTAAGATACTGAAAACATTTCCCAGTGTAGGTTTTCCAGCAAAAACTACAGCTTTCCTGGAGCTGGAACTCAGGAAAATATTTGAATCTAAACAAACAGCTCTGAAAAGCCTTCATATAAAGATAAACTTGCAGCAATAAATGAAATCTCTACGAGACAAAGTTTAGAAAGTCAGGTAACTAAAAGATATGTTTTGGAGGGTCACATTTGGGGGTGCTGCAGAGGCAGGGCTGAGGGGACAGCAAAGGTGGAGAAGCACACTCTGAGGGAAGAAAAACACGAGAATTCAGTGTCTTAGATGTCGAGGGAGGAGATGAAGGATTTCAAGACTGACACTCTAGAATCAAGGCGAATGAAGACGGAGAGGAGACCAATAGCACTTGATAATTACTTCATCTGTGGTCTTAGCTGTTTTGGTACAGCAAGAACAGAAAGCGAATGGTAGGAGAATCAGCTACATGTAACCAACGTTTGAGAACTTTGCCATTGAAGGGAGGGATGGAAGCTCAAAGAAGCAGTACCATCATGCAAATGAGTTTTAAAGTAAAGGATGGCTGATGTACTACTAGAAAGGGAGGAAGGCACTTGCCAAAAAGGGAACAACGAATGAGAAAAAGTGCAGAAGAGGTGGTAGAGGATGAATCCAAGAGACTGGGTGGAAAAATATTAGGTGTCTCAGTTTCTTTTCCTATGCACAGGGGCCAAAGTTTAAAACGAGCAAAGAAATAAAAGTGTTAACAGTCTACAGATGAAAACATTTCATTCCTTCTCATTTTCTTCTTGTCTTAAAAAGAATGCCCTGGGGCCGGCCCGGTGGTACAGTGGTTAAGTTCACACATTTCGCTTCGGTGGCCTGGGGTTCGCCGGTTAGGATCCCAAACCGAACAAATTCGAATCCCAAACTTGTGAAGCCATGCTGTGGTAGGTGTCCCACATATAAAGTAGAGGAAGATGGGCATGGATGTTAGCTCAGGGCGTCTTCCTCAGCAAAAAAGAGGGAGGATTGGTGGCAGATGTTAGCTCAGGGTTAATCTTCCTCAAAAAAACAAACAAACAAAAAGAATGCCCCCCTTTTATCCCCAGAGCTAATCCAATCTCCTGGGTCCCTGACATCACCCTCTTTCACATTCTCAGGAAGATTTCCTTATCAATTTGCTCCTCTCTGGCCAGCTCTCCCCTTTACCCACTCAGCTCTCCTGTAGAAAATGCAGGACTGCTCAGGCTGGTTCTACGCATCATCTATACCTAGCGCAGATCTCTTCTTATTGCTGGATAGGAACTCCACAAATATTACCCTTTATAATCTGAACAACGCTGTGGTCGTAGTAGTATCCCCGTTTTATGGACTGTCCAAAACCATAATCACAGGAAGTGTCAGGGCTATGACTCAAGACTGGGTGTTCTGACTCTCGAGCCTCGTGTTGTTTCTCCTATGCGGCATTGTCTCTACATACTTGTCAAGATGCCAGCAGTAGACTCTATTTCTGTCTAAAGGTTAGAAAGTACCTGGCTTGCTGTCAGAGACCAAACTTTAAATGGCTGAAATAGCTTGATAGATTGTGTGAAAATTTTATGGTCCTTCCGTCAGACACTATAATTTATTATCACATAATACACAGTTAGAAGAACCAGAAGAAACCATCCCACACGGGTAAACAATGTGGAGGCTGTGGCCCTTTGACACTCCAAGGCCACAGGCATTATATGGATCCAATAAGAAAGCTGCTTCTACGAGAGAAAGAACAACCTCTTGATCTTGCAAAATGTTTTTGGACACCTAAAGGCTCTTTTATTACTGTGGCTGATTAAAATGAAAAGCTTAAATGACTAAAATGTTCTTTTTGATGAGTTTTTGCCATGAACTATGGACCTTGTAGTCCGGTGGGATACAAGCCCTTTGATCCTGGGCACTCACATAAATTCAGGGTCATAAAACAACATTGGATTTGATTTTACTAGTGCGGCTGATGTTGCCAGATTTGTAATGCAATCTTGTTTTCTCCCCTCCTCATTTTTGGGCCCATCCACCTTTGTTTTATAGCAAAAGGAAAGGAGTTTCCATTTGTTTTTGGCAATCAAGCTTAACGATGGAGCCACTACTCTAGAATGTTGGAATTTCGCAGGAAAATACTGTATTATATTCATCAACATTGGAATCAAAGTTATTTTATGTGCTAAAAATGAAAAATCGAACAGAAAAACCCTTTTCTACATGAAAATTAGATTTTCACTACTTAAAAGGATTAGAAGATGATGTGGTTGAGAACTATAATATGAGTTGGAGGTAGGAAAAATATGATCATATTTAGCATTCACAAATTCCCAGCAAGACTAATTGAAAATTTAAAAAGTCAAAGACTCCTAGGTTATTTACTAATGAGTGGCAAACCATAGCTTTGTTTTCAAACTTCATTAATCTAAAAAAACTGGATATCTGTGGGAGAAGTAAAGGAAATATTGGACAAGATATTCAACAAAAAGACATGAATATAACTTAGATGTTTAATTCACTTCCTTTCCTCATCTTCTAATCATTTTCCTGTGTATATATGTGTACCACACTATATTATTCCTATAACTTCTAATTCTAGAAATGAAAGTTTTACTGTAAAAAAAAAAAAGTCTATTAGGGAACAAAAATACAAATAATTTTACAAAGACCTGTATTACAGAGATCAAAATGATCAATAGTGAGTCACAATTATTCATTTCTTATGGAGTAAAAAACATCAGTTTGGGTTCAGTTAGAAAGATCAGTGATATTCAGCCTGTTCATTAGCCCAGGGAATACTAATTTAAGCTGGATAAACAGTTTTCAGTAATCTTATTTTTCATGGATTTCCTAAAGATTGGGAAATTGCTCACCAAGGTTATTCTGTAAGTGACATGGGGCACAAGAGTCATGAGAGGTCTCACTTCTAATTTGAAGAGTTACCACAGACTACATGCATCACTATCCTATGGGCAGTGCCTCGTGACATTTTCAGCTCTAGTCTCTCAATCTTTGCTTGAAACGCCAGTGAACATTTCAGAGTATGGTCCACCCAGAGGAATATAATTCCAGCACATGTTCACCTCCTTGCCTTTTGGTGTGAATATATTAGATTAAGCCATATGAAATTGATGTTTTCTAAGTCAAAATAGGTCAAATATCCACAATTTCACATTGTTCAACATATAAACTCCATCCAAATTCAAAAGCCACTACTCTATGTTTTCTTAATACTTCAAGATATGTACTTTATTTGCACATTATTTGCAGCAGATAGGGGTCATGCCATATATAGTATTAAAAAACAGAACTGTATTATATAAATATCCACAACAGACAGTGTAAGAAATTGTCACCTATTTGCTATTTGTAGAGAAAAGTAGTTGTCCTGGTGGTGTCTATATATTCAGTTATGAAGAGAGAAGGGGATGCAGACATCAAGAAAGAGCTTTCTCATTTTATGCTCAAATGTATATGGTCAGCATCTTCTTCTTCCCTATTAATTCATTCAAAAAATATTTATGGTGTCCTTACTATGTTCAAGTACTGGTCTAGGTACCCAAGGGAGAATCAAGCTGTGCAAACATTTATAGAGCAGCAACAACGGCAGTTTAGTAGCTCCAGTTCTAGCAGAAGCAACCATTAGCATCGGAAAAAGTCACTGCTTATTGTTAGAGAGTATGAATTCTCTCTCCCATGCCCCTACTTTAGTCCAAGCCACTGTCACTTCCTACCTGCAGGATGGCAATTCTTCCCAACTGTCCTCTCCACTTGCACTCTGGCTCCCCTATTACCTAATCTCTACCACAGCAGCCAGTGGGGTCTTTTGAAAACACAAATCTATTCACGTCACACACTTCTCTCCTCAGAACTAGTCAGTAGGTTCTCATTGTTCTGAGGATGAGATTGGAAAACCCTAAAAAGACCAACAGGGCCCTTCCAGAATCTGGCCTCTTGCCCTCCTCTGCAGCAGTGTTTTTCAAACTGGTCCGTGACCATTAGTACGATAATAAATCAATTTATGCTTTATCACCAGCATTTCTTTTTAAACAAAAGAGTTGAATATATCAGAACACATCACATGAAATAAGTTCTGTTTAATGCTACTCTTATTTCTCACACATACACATACACACAAACATGTAATCTGGGTTTCAATGTAAAATTCATTTATTTCAGGCTAGAGATTAAAAGGTTTGAAAAACACTACTCCAGAGCTTCATCGCCAACCTTTCTCTTATTTGTGACTCACTGCCCTCCGGTCACACTGGACTCCCTGCAGTCCTTCAAACCAGCCAAGCTCCTCTTTACCCTCCAGGACTCTGCTTAAAGGTCATTTCCTTCCCTAACCCCTCAAGTCTAAATTATATCCTATCACAACATCTTGTACTGTATTTTTCTTTACAACATTATTTTTATTGAGTGATTATTTTATCAATATCTGTCTCTGACTGGACCACAAGCTCCCAGGAAGTAGAGACTATGTCTGTTCTGTTCCCTCCAGCATCTAGCACAGCGCCTTACACCCAGTAGGAACTTAATATGTAGTCAAAGAATGAATGATAGAGAGACCTCTAATTTCCTTTTGATGACTCCATTCTTAGATGAAACACAGATGACCAATTTCATAAAGCATTGTTTTTTGGTAGCTCTTTGTCTTTTGTCATATAGAATGTGTATGTATATTTATGGCCATAAACACATCATGTTTGCTTCTGTAAGTACATTAAGCATTACGCCTATGCGTATAGACCTATACACACACATCTGTGTTGTTATGTGAAATAAACTAAGAGTGATTTTATTTTTTATGTATTTAAAGCAAAGCTCTGAACTGGAAAGCTGCTTCAATCATCAAAGGAAAATCTACTTGGAGCTTTATTAAGAGAAAAAGGGTCAAGCTGACCTCCAGTGGTAAGATTGGGGAATGGCTTCAAAATAATTGTAAAATACCGTGATTACCTATCACACAAACCACATATCTTGAAATATATGTTTCTCAATTAATACTTTACATTATGCGTATTACATCTATTTGCAACAGATAGAAGTCATGCCATACAGAGAATTAAAACAAAATAAGCAGAGATATCTATAGCAGCTTCTAGAAACAGTAAAAGATATTGCTACTCATTTACAGCAATCAGAAAATCTGAGATCTAAGATCTGAAATTCACAAATTCCATTAAAAGTAGATAAAGATTTCAACACTCATAGTCTTTCCCTTCATTCGTCACTGGGTACTATTAGGTACTTAGTTTAAGCTACCTGTTATTTAGCCTTTATGGTATAAATTCTATTTTTCTAACTGAAGAGTAAATTATTTGAGTACAGGATCCATGTGAGGATTAAGTAAGATAAGCCAGGGTATATGCTAAGTAGAAGTGACTGGCATATAGTAATATGCAAGAAATGTTAGCTGCTGCTGTTATTATTAAATGATGCTTTATCCCTAGCACATCTCTTATATTTAACAGGCGTTCAATTAGCATCTATTAACTATTTTAAAAGATAAACTATAAAAAGCAGAGTTATATATACAAAATTATATTTTAGGAAGTTTATCTTTGTAGCAAAAAACAATTTTGAAAAGCAACATCTTACTCAGGGCACCCCAAATCTGAGCTGTAACTCTTAGGCGTTTTACATATTGAGAAGTTTCCTTAATAAAATCATGGCAGCAGCAATATTTCCATTAACAGGCAGTAATGGGAACGAGAGCATCACACTTTTATAGGAAGAATATTAAAAGCAGTGCTCTTTGGAACATTAGGTATAACATTAACCACAGAATGTTTTTCTTCTTTATACGTACATGGTTTATATTGAAAGAATTTTACCAACGAAAAATACACTTCAACAGCCATTGACTTAGAGTAAACCAAACATGTTGCTCCTCAGAACAAATACAGTAGTTATTTATTGGTCACCTACCACACACCATTGTACCTCTAAGTCCCATACTTAACTATCACAACAGTTGCAATCAGCATCATATCAACCAAGTTACAATACCATCACAACCACTTTTCAGATGAGAAACTGAAGCTCAGAGGGGTTTGAAGAACGTGTTCAAGACCACACATCTAGTAGGTAGTGGAGACAGGATTCAAACTCAAGGAAAATTCCACACCTGTGCTTCTACTCAGCTGCCCTGCCTAGAGTTGTATTGTATTTCATCTAACGAATGGTTAGTTGATTTTGTTATATAGGTTCATTCTTCAGCTTATTCTGCTCCTCAGGTCCATCACTCTTAAGGACTGATATTCTATCCAAGGAGATATCAAAGACAAGGGTCAGTCCAGAAACGAGGTCATGTCGTGAATACTCTCTAGACAAGGACCTTCAACGTGCAAGAACTTCCAGAAGCAGTTCAGCATGGAGGTTAAGAGTGCCACCTCAGAGAGCTGGTGTGTAACTCATTTAATCCTCATATATAAAGACTGGTACACAGTAAATACTCACTAAATACCAGTTATTACTATTATTCCTCCACTAGGACACAGAACAAGTTGCAGTAAAATGATCAAAGCACCCACATGCATATGCGTGCATGTACACAAACACAATAATTTCACACTATGGATTCCAAAGCCCATATGAGGTGGGACTCATTAGAAGAGGGAACAGGTGTCGTGTATCACACAGGGGACAGTCCGCCAATAGGTGATAGCATAGGGAACATTCCACACCAGTCCATGTGCTTAAAGGATCAGAAATGCTGGCTCTCAAGGTCACTGTTGGAGAAGATAAGGTTTAAGAACAGCTGAGGAAACCCTATGTTCAAACTGCAGAAGTCAGTGAAATAGCTGGCAAAATGCATAGAAGTTTTGCACCATTATTTTCTTAATTTACAGCCTCAGAAATTGATTTCTTTGAAACTCAGGTTTCAAATCCCTTAGATGAAGAGAGACACATATCAAGAACAGATTTAGAAACCAGACATCCTGGTTACTAAATCTTGCCATCACACTAACCAGCTGTGAAAACTCAGGATAACACTTTACTTCTCTCTCAATTATGTATATGAAGCACCAGGCACCATGCCTACCACAGAATCTGTATTCATATTCAATAACTATTATTAATCTCTAAGTCAGAAAGCAAAAGGTACTCAGCATTTAAACTCTAAAAAACTAAAATTTCTTCCTATCTCTTCCTAAAAATGTCCTAGAACATAGAACACACCCAATTTTTTCACACTAAGAGCTCATCTTTCACTCACCCTTCCAACACTGCTGTCCTCTATCCATCTCTTTCAGGGAAGGATAGGAGGAAGGAAGGAAAAAGAAAAAAAAAAGAAAAGGAAAAAGGAAAGGAAAAGAAATGTAAAAGTCTACAAAGATCTAAAAGCTCAAGGGGTTTTTGCTTGGTAATCATGAGACCACGGAGAAAGTGGACGAGAACATTCTAACTCAGCTGTTCTATGCTCCATACCAGGGGTCACCAACTTGGATGTCTACAGGGCCAGGCAATCAACATAAACAAGCAAAGGAGCTTGGATAAGACAACAGGAAACGTGCGCAAGTGTTGTGGCAAATCAGAGCACACATGCTCATTTCAAGTTATTCAAAGATGACTTTTTAAATGACACTGTACTGACCAAACAAACTTCTTTGAGTTGTTTGATGGTGTCACAACTATAAGAACTCTGTGGCTCTCCTAATGCTACCTCCAAAATAGTGTTCTACCAAAACCCTGTGAGTCACAAAAGAATGTCTAGCAATGTCAAGTTAGATCACTCAACACCTATTCATTACATTTCAGCTGGTTGCCTGGCATTGCTGTAGGTAATGTGGGACAAGGGAACCTCAAAGACTTTTGGATTGTGTTCAGGCAGATACATGGGCCCACTCTCTCCCAAGGCCATAAATGAAAGAACTTTAGGGCCTGGAGAAAACTTACACCACCTAGTCTTACTTTACAGCTGAAGAAGCTATTATTCACTCTATGGTACAGGACTGTACAAAACTCAGAATTATTGAATGAGGCAGGACAAGTCTGGAGAGAAGGAAGCATTCCCCACAGGCTCTAACATATCTTACCTTCTTTTATGCCATGAAGAGTCAAAATAGCAAAGGCCAACAATCAAAAAGTCACCTGTTCCAATATTAGCCTGTAACCTAAAGTAAAAAACTATTGAAAAAAGAAAAGCTATCTTGGCCCACCTAAGTGACTCATGTTCAGAGTTTAAGACTCAGTAGGGATGACTGGAGCTGATGGCACATGAAGGAGGCATATAAAACCAGCATCAGCCTCCACGCCACAAATGAATAATACAAATATTCTCCATTACAACCAGCTTCCCTCTATCAGCAAGCACAGCTTGACATAATATCTGAGTTATGTGGGGCAAGACAGCATCTTGAAGGCTGAGACAAAGGGCTCCTGGGATGCTAAATCAGATAGGGAATTAACTGCTTTGTATATTCCATCAAAATTTGAATCCAAATATATCTGTAGGCTTCTAGGTAACTAGTCGCTTAAGAGGCATCTCAACACCAGTAAACCAGCAAATCTAAACTCATAATGTTGTATTATGTATCCACAATAAAACAATGAATTAAAATATTTCTCAGCACTTAAAATGTTTTCTTTTTGGCATCTCAGTAAGGAATTATACCAGTATCAGCACTTAGGGGAATACCATGAGGGTTTAATGAAATCATATTTCATATTTGTGAAAGTTTTGTTTATTGGTCTACAAATTACTCCCTTTCCCTCACAGTATTCTCCAGGAATTAATAGATTTAAATGTATTGTGTTGATAACAAAGAACATGACAAATGGAAAAGGCTCAGGATTTATGTTTCTTTATAAATTTAGCTGTATAAGTTCAAGTGTAGTCTGTACTCAAGTTTGTTTCAACAGCAATGTGTAAACTATTAGAAATGCACCGGTGGGGTGGGTTGGAGACAAAGAAGTAAGGAAATCTACAAGTTTCTCTTAGAGGCCAACATACCATTTGGTTCTCTTGGGGACAAGGTACAACGTAAATTAATCTCCGGTTTGGCATCCGTCCCTGGATCATTTCACAGAGGGAGTTACCATATTAGAAATGTGACTGCATTGCACAATGAGCAGGGGCCTGCCAGAGGCCATCGCTCCATAAAGTTTCCCCTCAGTTAAGGGCGATGCATGTGATGAATGGGGTAAATGAAAAAGCTTCCTATAAAGGAAATGTCACTGTTGGCTAGTTGTTTTTTGTCTGTCCCACAACTCAAAGAACATTAGTTAAAAAACAGATAAAACAATCTGTCACTTGCATGGCCCCTACTTCCAAACTGCCTAAAGTGCTGGTCAAAACAAACATTCTTAAATTATCCAGAGCTCCTCAAAAGTCAGACAAGGGGCATGAATTTTTTTCCCAACTTTCAAAATTGAGGAAGTAGAGAGCCAACGAAGTCCTACCCATCCCAAGCTCATGCTTCCCTCCTGTCATAAAGAAGAACTAGGCCCCCCATAGAAGTTTCATTTACTGTTCCAAGAGCTACATGCCTTCAGGAGTCACACATCAGAAGCAGCATGGAAAGGCTAGAGAGCTCCATTCAGAGTATTACTGGAAACCTGAACATATTGTTCCACAGATGCAAGCAGCACTGAGAAGAGATCCCTGGTTAGAAAGAACCTTGAGAAGAAACTATAAGAGAAAAAGTAGGGGTGTACAAATAACAGGGATTTAGAGAGTCTAAGTTAAAGACCTTAAGTCTGAAAGCACAATGTGGTAGATAAGTTTTTCTTTCTTTCTTTTTTTTTTTTTTAGTATGGTGGGACCAACGATACAATTCAAAGGTGCTATTAGAGATTATATGGCCTGGTCTGTCATTTTAGAAATTAGGAAACTGAGGCCAAAGCATTGCCTGAAGTTCATGTTGTTGTTCTTGCCAAACCTAAGACCTAAGAATCCAGACCTTCTGATTCTCAATCTAATATTCCTTCCATTAAGGCTGCACTGATGAATGGGAAGAGCAATGGCTTCAAAGTCAGACAGATCTGGGTGGATTCAAACTCAGGTTCCCCCACTTACTAGTCTAGGACTTCTGACAAGTCAATCTCTAAGAGCCTCGTTTTATCACCTGTAAAATGGGGATGAATCTATTACTGCACTTATATTCCTACATTTAATGCCAAATGCCTGGGACAGAGGTTGGCACACAGTAGGGATTTAATAAAAAGTGAAATACTATTGGGGCTGGCCCCGTGGCCGAGTGGTTGAGTTCACGCACTCTGCTGCAGGCGACCCAGTGTTTCGTTGGTTCGGATCCTGGGCGTGGACATGGCACTGCTCATCAAACCACGCTGAGGCGGCGTCCCACATGCCACAACTAGAAGGACCCACAACGAAGAATATACAACTATGTACCGGGGGGCTTTGGGGAGAAAAAGGGGAAAAAAATAAAATCTTTAAAAAAAAAAAAGTGAAATACTATTATTTTTCAATTGTAGGTTATGTAAGAAATATTTGTGCATCATCTATGTGCCAAACACTTTGCTAGGTACTTTAAAAGACAGAGACAAAACTCTTTGCTTCCTCCAAGGTGCCTACAATCAGCAGATTAATGAAGCAGAACCTTGGTGCCATGAAAAGGGTACTGAAACCACTCAAAGAACATAACTGGAACTCAGGATTATACATCGAGATGATAAGACTACATGAATCAACACAGAGCAGTATTTCCAAAAATGAGTTACTTGGGGGAAAAAAAGAATTATGTGAGAAACAAGGTATACAGTTCTCTCTCATAATTCTTCTCTATACATGGTAAAGCTCGAACAAGGGAACCAGATATTTCTCAAACTTATTTGACCATGAAATCTTTTTGTCAGGGAACAGTTCAGAGGCTCGCTGTTTGGGGATATGAACTTCAGGAAAGCCTGGTTTAGACTCCCTGATATAGAGCACAAAGTCAGAAGAATGGCTGGATGATCATGGAAAAGTCAGCCTCAAAGAGTAAGTCAAATGTCCCAAGGATGGGGGCCGGCCCCGTGGCCGAATGGTTAAGTTCACGCATTCCGCTGCGGAGGCCCAGGGTTTCGCGGGTTTGGATCCTGGGTGCGGACATGGTACTGCTCATCAGGTCACGCCGGGGTGGCATCCCACATGCCACAACTAGAAGGACCTGCAACTAGGATATACAACTATGTACCGGGGGGATTTGGGGAGATAAAGCAGAAAAAAAAGAAATGTCCCAAGGAAGTCCTCAATCAAAAGAGCCTGAGGACTCTAAATTCAAGTTGCCTAATTGTAAGGAGACTTGAGCAGGGAAAAAGGAATTAGAAATAATATTTACTGAGCATGTGCTGTGTAACCAGTACCATCGAGTGTACATGATATTGAACAATCCCAGAAGGGGGCCTCATCATCAACATGATTATTATTATACAGATGTTGAAACTGAGAAGACTAAGTCCCAGGGAAGTAGATTAATTTCCCAATGTCACAGGACACAGAATTGAACCAAATCCTGACTCAAAAACCTGAGTTCTTTCATATTTTCATCATGCATAAAATAATATCAGGCACAATTCTGACTACAATAAGGCAAAAGATCAGCCATATGGTGAAACATTTTGTATAACATCTGTGATGGTGATTTTCAAACCTTCCTCCTAAGCAATCTCAAAGAAACAACTATTTGTGCCATGGGAGAATTCGTTTTATCATATGCCTTAGAAGGGCAGGTCTGAACTATGTTTCTACCCAATAGTCATGAACTTGTTGTGCAATGGCTACCACAGGCAAAAATTTCTCAAGTGAGTGAGAACCTGTAAAGGTGCTCCCTTCTCAAAAATGAAGTCAGTCACATAGAATTATCCCAAATTGAAAAATGAACCAGATGACAAGTATCATGAAGTGATCACAAACTCTCAAGGTAGAGTTTGCTCAATGAAGGACACACTTGGACAAAAATAAGAATCTTGCTGTGGTTATATTAGGAATGACACAAAGTAGTGAAGTCATGGAGAATGTTTGACCTGCCATCACTCTCTTACTGGAGATTTGAATAGAAAAGTCAGCCAAGTGCTTTGACTTTGCACAGAAGGTATATAGACATAAGGCTCTAGAAACGGATTCATTCAAGTCATCAATAAATCTTTGCTTTTGAACTATCAGGGGCACATGTATGTAAGTTGTTACACATTTGAAAAGCTGGTCCCAGGACCAAGCCCTGTGACCTTTCTATAGCACAACACTCCATAATGTTGGCTGCAAAGCATGCACGAGATTAAGAACTCCAGACTCCCCCGCTTACAAGGCTTGGGACTCTGGGCTAAAGACGTCAACCTCCAATGAAATTATTTTAGGTGGTAAGGATTCCATTTGGTAGGTGAGGGAATTGAGCAATCAAGTGATTTCCCTACAAATCTACAGTCAAAAACAGAATCGAAAGCTGAATTTACATTGTTTATTGAATCATGCCGTTTCTTTAAACTGTATGAAAACATTCCAAAAAAACTAAATGTGATGTATATCAATTCTTGCATATGGTGACAGAATGAATCATTTTTCCTGTGTACTTGAAGCATGAAATCTTTCCTATTCTAGAAAGGCATGTTGAAGTCCAGAAACACGCCTGACTTCTCCATGACCTGTAAATGGAGATGGAAAATCTAACAGGCAATGAAGGCTGCCAGTGGAAATCACAGATGAAGAAATGAACATCGAAATATCAGTTCTCTCATCAATTATCTTCCACTAGTCCTATAACAATAGATGTGACTTTGTTACTTTGTGGAATAAAACAGGTAGAGATGATATTCAGCAAGTAGCCGACAAGGGCAGCCAGGTGGGGTTATTGTCTGTTTTATGAACTGCGTCTGTCCTGACTGGTTGGTGCTGCTGCCAATCTAGTTATTTTCTACTTCTTCCAGAGAGCAGGAGTTAATTAAAGCATAAAGGAGCCAGGCAAGTGAACAGAGTGGGGACAGTGGCAAACAAAAGAACACGTGTCTTAGTTGAAGTGGACACCCACTATTCAACCCCAGGATAGCAAAAGAGGCCCGATGTTGCCAAGTTTTCCAATTTTTTTTTTAGAAGCAGCTAGAAAGCCCTCCATATTTAAAAGTATTCATTCCTAATTCAATCTCTAAAATGCTGTTTGTCAACAAAACAGTTCTATAGGCCAGATCAGGAATCTGAGCTGCCAGTTTCCTATTGAGGTTGGTCAGTCTGTGACTGCTAGAATAGTTCCAAACTACAGTTAAGTGTGTAGATTTGGTCCACCACCCCGGCCCTGATGGTGTTGGTGTGCCATGGCCATTGGATTTCGGCAATTAGCTATAAATCATAAATATGCGACAAGAAAAAAAATTAAAATTTACTAACAGCAATAAAAGAGCAGACAATTCTTTCAGAGATACTTGAAGAAAATTTAAGTTCTAACTAGGAATATTTATTAACCTTTACTCTTGTCAATCATCCCTTGGTCTAATCTTTACTTTAAATGGAAATCACGATCCTAATATACTTTTTCCCCTCCCATTTACTCTCTTTCCCTTCTCAACCTTTTCTTAGGTTGAGATATAAGATGAGAGGACTTCTGTGGAGACGACATGAAATAACGCAGGTAGTATGCATAGAACAATGCCCAGCACAAAGTAAGAACTCAAAAATTGTAAGTGCCTGCTCCTACTGTAAATATTATTTAGCTGTCAAAGCCCTCATAGGGCTGGTCTACAACTTGGGGAAGCTAATGTTAACTCTTACAACTGAATCCTTACTTAAAACTTCTGCTCACAGGGGGCTGGCCCTGTGGCCGAGTGGTTAAGTTCGCGCGCTTGGCTGCAAGCGGCCCAGTGTTTCGTTGGTTCGAATCCTGGGCGCGGACATGGCACTGCTCATCAAACCACGCTGAGGCAGCGTCCCACATGCCACAACTAGAAGGACCCACAACGAAGAATATACAACTATGTACTGGGGGGCTTTGGGGAGAAAAAGGAAAAAATTAAAAAATCTTAAAAAAAAAAAAAACAAACTTCTGCTCACAGGATAAGTTCTGTACCCACCGTCGTTACCTATGTGTTTCTTAAATTAATCCCCATTTCTGTCCCTCTGAGACCGCTGAGCATCGTTTGCACACCAGAACAAAGGAAAAGAAAACGAGGTCTCTGTGGACCATTTTGCAACAAAGGAGGTAAGGGCCTCCACCTCTCTTTTTCCCCTGGGAGACAGAGGTATTTTTCCACTTTTTTGTTTCTTTGTGAAATTGACTCATTCCCTCTTCCAAACTACTTAAACCAAAGCAGATGGGGGTGGTTTGAATTCATACGCAATACAACTTGTTCACTGATCCTTTTGCTACTTGCAATGGCTTCATGTATAACACAACATGCTGCGTGTTATTTTAAAAAGCACGTTATCATCTACTGAAAAGAAGTATAATCGATCCACAAATTCATTAAGTTAGCAAGTAATCAGTTAGCACTAAATAAGCAACAAGTTTTACTTAAATTTCCACATTGTTCTCTCCTGAGGTATAAGGTCAACCTAGGCATTAGTAAACTAGAGTCAGTGCCTGACTCAATATTTCGTTATTTGAAATTAAGACTCCAACTTCCTGTTACAGGCCCTGCAAGCAAACAGCAAACATAAGGGAATGACAATCACATGTCTGGAGAAGGAAATGATCCCTCAGTCTTCTTGGGCTGCACAAAGGAGGATCAAGTCAGCAATTTCCAAGCACACCCTGGAGATAAGGAGCGGATGGCTCGGTACAACTCTTCCTCCCACTAGGGCCACTTCCTTAAGGGCCTTAATCTGCATGACGTGATGTTTCAGGAATGTGTTAAGGGACAGAGAGATATGAATACATGAATGGGAATAAACCAAACAAAATGATTTGCACCGTGCATAGGAAAAACAGTTTTTTCCTTTTTGTCTTTTTCTAATTGAAGTATAATTGACATGCAATATATCAGTTTCAGGGGTACATCATAGTGATGTGATATTTATATTTATTACAAAATGATCACCACAGTAAGTCTAGTAGCCGTCTGTCACCATAAAGTTATTACGATATTGACTATATTCCCGTGCTGTATATAACATCCCCATGACTTATTTTATAACTAGAAGTTTGTACTTCTTAATCATCTTCATTCATTTGGCCCACTTCCCAAACCCCCTCCCCTCTGGCAACCACCAGTTTGTTTTCTGTAGAAAAATAACTTTTGAAAGGCTTCTTATAGACAGTGAAAGTCTAAATACTCTATCTTATTTCCTGCTTTACAAATAAAATCATCATTTTGTCTCATCAAGTCATTTTCCCAATCAAATGCATTTGCAGTATTTCTTAAAAACAGGAACTGATTTGTCTTAAAAATGGAGTTTAAGGCTTTTGCCCCCAGGTTAACTCAGTGCCCAGTGGCAGGTGAAAGCTGCAGATGCTGTCTAGGTAAATATGTCAACGCAAGGGGAATATTTACTTCAGCACACAAGAAAACTAAGTATCAGTCTCACATAACTAGTTCAGTAGAATCAAAGAGATATACCTGCAGGTTTTCAATTTCTTCTTTGTGCTCCCTCTTCAAGTGTAAAATAGCAGCTTGGTATTCTGTAAGATCACAAAAAAAGGCAATTACAAAGAAGCACAAAAGTAGGCACAAAATTAAAGTGATCATCTCCAAGGTCCCAGAGGCCCTCCTTCAAGTAAACTGAGTAAATAAAAGCCACAATCTGACACTAACCTGACAAGAGAGGTTGAAAACTGGGGCAAGATATGACGAGTAGCTCAGCATAGAAGGGAGATTTCCTTCCATTTAGCAAACCTTAAGTTTTGAGAAGCCCCAAATTGGGAAGATAGGATAGGGCTTTAAAAAAGAAAAAAAAAGAAAAAAAGCATGATGGGTGTTCCAGATAAAGACTGGGTCAGGCACTTGTTT
Source organism: Equus quagga (assembly GCF_021613505.1). NCBI lineage: Eukaryota > Metazoa > Chordata > Mammalia > Perissodactyla > Equidae > Equus > Equus quagga. The sequence continues at coordinate 32,446,746 of NC_060268.1, read as the reverse complement.
TTGAGGAGGAGTTGGAAGCTAACGCTCCAGAGAGAACAAATACAGATGTATTAAGAGCAGACACAGGAAATAAAAGAAAACTTTCTGTGTGAGATCAGAGAACTCTATTTTTAACTGTTTCCAAAAAAAAAAATCTCCATTTGAATGCAAGGCTAAGCACATACTCAGGGCTGATCTCAATCTTTAGATCACTTCAGAGAGTCAAGACCATTTGTCACTTGGATGAGAGGATCTAGGGTGAGTTGAGGTTGAAAGGAGGACAAAAATAAATTTCTGGTCCAATTTTAGTCTGAGTCTAATAATGTTTATTCCAATAATAAGTCCCAAGTGTACACAGGAACTCCAGCCAACCAGTAAAACTACCATCCCACTGGCTAAGCATGAAGCAGCCAGGACAACTTTATTTCCAGCAGGACGGCTAAGAATGTGGGGTCACAGAACTATACAGGCTGCAGAGAACCACAAAGCAAAATGCCATGAGTAAACATTTTTGTGGGATAAGTCGGTCTTTTACAAACGTGTTTGAGGTTGTAAGCATGAGTAAGAAAGAAGTCAGTTAGATGTCATTTAAAAATGTATGAAAAGACAGGCTATTTCCCCATGTGGATTTCAGAAATCAGGCACAAAAGTTTAGGTTTCTATTCAAAAGTGCATGAGGGAAATCTTTGGAAAATCTGTAAGAGGAGAGGAGCGTCGCTGTTGATTATTATGTCACACCACTGCTCTGATGGAAAATGTGTAATGTGTTCCACTGAGCTGTGAATCCATCAGCAAGTTCTGTGGGTTCTACATCCAAACCATCCCTTGAACAAGACCACTTCTCACCATCTCCACACCCACCGCTATGGTCCATCTTTTCCTTAGACCACTGCAAGACCCTAAAAAGGTCACTTGCTTTCACTCACCACCACCATAACCCATTCTCCTCACAGCAGCCTGAATGATCTATTAAAGGCAGGAACCAGATCATGTCCCATCCTTGGTCTTCCCTGCACTCAGAATGAAATCAACACACCCTACTGTGGCTCATGGGCTCTTCAAGATCTGGTTTCTATATAACTCTCCCTGCTTTTGCTCAATACACTTCAGGCACACTGGCTTTCTTGCTATTCCTTGAAATTGTCAAGTTCTTTTCTACCTCAGAATCTTTACTAATAGTGGGGAAAATATGGATTGTATTTACTGAGCACTTACTATATATATCAGGCATTATGTTAGTACTTTGTATGTATTAATTCATTTTGTCCCTGCAATAACCCTATGATGTAGGTACATTATCCCCATTACAGATGAAGAAACTGATGCACAGAAAAGTTGTGTAGCTTGTCCAAGGAAGCTGAATAAGTTGCAGAGCTAGAAAACATACATAATTCAATGGGTGAATGTATAAATAAATGGCAGTATATTCATAGAACAATACTACTCAGCAATAATAAGGAATGAACTATTGATAGATACATCAGCATAGACGAATCTCAAAGACATATGCCGAGTGAAGAAAGGCAGTCTCAGAAGGCTAACTGTTGTTTAATTCCATTGACATGACCCTCTGGGAAAGACAAAGCCACAGAGGTGAAGAACAGATCACAGCAGCAGTGACCAAAGGTTAGAGACAGGGAGAAGGTTTGACTACAAAGGGGCAGCACACAAAGGAATTTTTGGGGTGATGTAACTATTCTCTATCCTGATTATGGTGGTGGTTCCATGAATCTATACATGGATTAAAACTCATAAAACCATAGAACCAAACAGAAAAAAAGTTAATTCTATTGTACATTAATTTTTAAAAATCTACAAATATTTTACTTTTAAATGTTTTCTGTAGGAGATTCAGCATAACACAAGAATACTTGTTACTACCACTTCTATTCATTATTTTCTTAAGGGTACTAGCAGAGGCAGTAGGACAAGAAAAAAAGAAAAGAAATAAAGAAATATGCACGCACACATATATTTATGTATATAAAATAAAGGGAAAAAGCTATTATTCACTACGATTGCATATTTAGAAAAATCCAAAAGATTCTGCAGATAAAATATTAGAATATATGAGTTTAGTAGAGTTGATGGATATAAAAATCAGTATACAAAAATCCTAATACTAGCAACAGTTTAAAAAAGAAAACATTTACAGTACGCCTGCAAATACAAAGTACTTAGAAAGAACCTTAACAAAAATATGTCTAAGAGCTCATATAAGAAAATAGAAACATTATGTTGAAATATATTACCAAGAAAGACACAGATAAAAAGACCTATCTTTAATAAGACTCAATATTGTAAAGATGTTAATTTTCCCAAATTGATCTATAGATTTAATGCAATCCCATTCAACACTTTTTTTCTTAAAGATTGGCACCTGAGCTAACAACTGTTGCTAATCTTCTTCCTCCTCCCCCTCCTCTTCTTCTTCTCCCCAAAGACTCCCCCAGTACATAGTTGTATATTCTAGCTGTAGGTCCTTCTGACTATGCTGTGTGGGACACCACCTCAGCATGGCCTGATGAGCGGTGCCATTCTGCACCCGGGATCCGAAACAGCGAAACCCTGGGCTGCCAAAGCAGAGCGCTCAAACTTAACCACCCAGCCAAGGAGCTGGCCCCCCCAGTTCAACAGTTCTAAGCTTTATTTGAACTTAGGGAGCACATTCTAAAATGTACGTTGAAGCACGAAAGTGTAAAAAGCCAATAAAAGCCAAGTAACTCTTGAAAATATAAAGATAAGACAACTTGCCTTACCATCAAACAAGAATTATTTTTAACTATCACAACATAATTAAGGTGGTGTGGTACTGAAAGGAATAACAAATAGGTCAACAGAACAGACCAGAGAGCCCAGAAATACCCCATCAAATTATGGTCACTTGACATGACAGAAGTAGCATGAAAGATCTTTGTTTACACTAAGAATGGTCTTTTCAAAAACTACTGGTTGGGAAAAGAGGATGTTCATATGGAAAAACATGAAACTGGATCCTAACTTTATGACCAAATAATAATCTAAGTCAATTAAGAGCTAACTTGTAAAAAGCCAACCTACAGATTTTTATAAGAAGATATGGCATAATATTGTTACAACTTCAGGATAGGAAAGGACTTAAGATTTAAAGAGCACAATATATAAAGGAAAAAAGTGATTAATTTGACATTAAAATTAAGAATGTCTTTTCATCAAAATACACAATAAAGAGAGAGAAAACACAAGCCACAGAGTGGGAGAATATACTTAAAACAAATAATCAAAGATCTACTATATATATATATACATATATATATAGGAATAGTTCTTACAAAACTAAAGAAAATGAAAAATAGGCAAAAAATGTCAACAGTCACTCTAAAAACAGAACATACAAGTAAATATATTAAAAGGTGCTCACTCCATTAGTAATCAGGAATATTTAAAGTCGGACAAAACTGAGTGTTAGTGAAGATGTGGAGCAACGGAAACTCACATTCTTGTGGCAGGAGTGCAAATTGAAAATGTTTGACTTTTTCTAATGAAGTTGAAGATACTCATACTGCCATACCCAACAATCCTAATCTTAGGTACATGCAAATTAAAAAACTATAAAAGAAAAGCAAATAATATTAACAAGATCCAGAATAATGATGGCAACCAGGAGAAGGGGATTGAGTTGGGTTATAATCGAGCAGGTGGTGTCACAAGGGTGGTTCAATGAAAAATTATTCTTTTGCGTCTTATGCCATTTTTTAATGTATACCTAACATTAAAATACAAGGAAAAAAAGATTGCTCTGGTTATACTAGTTTTCTCATATAACAAATAAAGATTATACAGGCACAAGAGAGACTCTAGATGCTTAAAATGAGAACAATTTAGTAAGTTTGAGTCTTGTATAAAGGTTGAGTCCTAACCCATATGATGATCAATATCTAAACCTTAATGAATTCCAAGCCTCCACAAAGTAGGCAAAGGCAGATTAGCCAAACCAGCCTTGCAAACAAATGCCCCTTGGGAATAACATCTACAATCTAAATAGAAATTATACAGAATATATTTTGAAATGATTCATCTTGTGTAAATAGTACCTGTTAGGGTGTGACAGATATAGTTACAACTAATTAACAGATTGATAGAGGAGATCACAGTAAAGCTAACACCCAGTAAATCTTGATTCATCTCCTCCTTAGACAAATATTGCTGCCAACAGTCCCGGTGTAACAGGTGGCAAGAAAACACTCCCATTCCTGACAAGGATGACAAAAGAGAGTCTCTGGGCAGCATGTAGGAGGAGGGAATTAATGCCCTCACTAGAAAGATGCTCACTTTGAGGGTTGACAAGAGAATGGTAAGAGAATACAAAGGGTGAGTCAAAGTTAGGTTGGTGGGTTTCAAATGTGTCTTGTCAGTGGCAGTCCCCTCCCCCTACATTTGTGTTTGTAAATACCTTGGCATGGGCCAAGGCAAATCCTCCCAGTCTCTTGGGGGTGAGGATGGTGAGGCAGAGGTCTCAATTCAAGACTAACAATGTTTTTGATTGTTAAAAAGAGAACTTGACCCTGGTATTCAGTAGCTCTGGAACTCTATAAATGTGTGAAAAGGAGGAATAGAGATTTTGAATATCGGGGCTTGAAAAGGGCAGACCTCTCTGAAGCTACATTAGCCCAGTGGGAATTAACAAATGAATTGAAATAATCTAACCCACAAAAAAGAAGCCTGAAGAATGTCTTTCAAGAAATAATACATGATATGGAAAGACAGCAACAGGAAAAAGCATCCTGACCGGCAGGATTCAATATTTTGGGGAAAAATACATGAGAACTTCCCTCCATAAACATACAGCTCTTTCTAGTCAAGTACTTAGTCTAATTGGTAGGGACCCCTTTCATTGCACAAATCTTCCTTATTGATCAGCTCACAACAGCAAAACATCCTTTCTGCCAGGTATTATTCTGGGTTGTGTCCTCCAATTCACCAACAGAATTTAAGATGATCTCACTAACCTGAGGGGCATGTAGTAACCATTGCTGCAGTTTATCACTGATTGAGTTTCTCTTAACTACATATGGGTACAGGTAACATTATCGAGTCCTATTCCTCTGGAACTGTCCCAAGCACTCTACTACACAGATTAACTCATGCCATCCTCACATCACCATTGCAAGGTAGATCCTATCATATCAAGGTCCATTTTACAGATGAGGAAACTGAGGTGCACAGGTTGAACAACTTCCCCCAAAACCACGTGCTAGTAAATACCAATCATTCAAGCCCAAGAACCTGTGCTTTTTACTCCAAAGAGTTTTGTTAGTTATTGTTGTTGTTATAGTTGGGTAAGCAGCAGGTATAAGGAAAATGCAGAAGTCCCTAAGAATTTGAAGGTTGTTGGCTTTATCCAATTACTAGAATCACTTGTGAACTTAGGAAATCTCTCCCATAATGCTTCAGAAGGGGAAGGGGGCATTTTTAAACACAGGGAGGTTGGATGAGGCTAGGGTCCACAGGAACAGTGAGTTATAATGGCTGGTCCCATCAAGTTACATGATTGTGATTCATCCATCTTCTCGATGGGGACTTCCAAGCCTGTAGTCACCAGCTGTGATTAAATCTGGTTTTCATTTATACTCTCTTACACATATATCCAAGCCCCTCCCTACCACACACACATATCACTGGCAGAACTGGATTATGCACACAGCTGGGAAATTAGAAAATTTCTGATTTCCCAAATGAATGAGAACCACAGCTCTATTCCTGCCCATGGACTCTAACTTGTACTGCCTGCATCTCTCATTGGCTTTACACACTGTCTCCCATTGTTAAGAAACATGTTCGAGTACATACCTTCAGTCTTAAAGGGAAAAGACCCATCCTCTGAATTATATTTGGAGAATATTGAGTGTTTCCAAAGCTTTGCATGCACACCACTAAGGTCATTTTTTGGTAATGGACAGCCAGACTTTAACAGCTGAATCCTTATTGTAACGTGATTAGGGAAAAAAAAGTCAAACTAGCACATAAAACCCATGATTTCATGAATATTACTGTTACAAATAGTGTTGATAAGATATTGTTATAAAATGGAGTTTAGTCCCAGGACTAGCAGCAGCAGCACCACCTGGAACTTCTTAGGAATGCTAATTCTTAGGCCTACCCCAGACCTACTGATTAAGAAACTTGGAGGAGGCTTTACCAAGCCCTCCAAGTGATGAGGCACATGAAAGTTTGAGAACCACTGCTTTAAGTTTAGTTTTATTCAAGAAAAAACAAAAACAAAAAATTAAAGAATAAATTAAAAAATAGTAAAAGTAGTATAAACATATATCCCTAAATCAAGGAGCTGGCACATAAAAGATGAGATTTGGGAAAACATGCTAATTACTGACAGATTAATACACGTTCAAACAAACTTATCCATGAACGAATGCAGAAACTTTCTCCATCTCTAACATTAACGAAAAGGGTGCTGGTCATAGAAGGCAAAGTCACAGACAATTTGCTCTAATACCTTAGAATAAGATGAAATTTGAACTCTCATATTTAATAAGCTCATGAAGGCAAAGTGTGCAGCCTGGCCTTGGTGCATAGTAGGTTCTCTGCGTTGATTTCCTCGCCAGATGCCTATAAACAATGCAGTCTAAGTAACTATGCTGTTTGGAAAAGGGTAGCTGCCTTGGTACTTGTCAGCAACAGTAGCAGAAGAATCAGAGCCCGTGAAGCCAGGAGAAAAAAGTTGGGTATAATAAAGTCAGCAGCTGCTAGAAGGTCTATCCCCTGTAATGTCAATACAACACCTTTTATCAATGGGCCTTCACACATCACACATGTGGCAGGAACAGTACAAGGAGTCGAACTCCATTTGTTGAGTGACAGCTGACAGCTTTTGCATTTCACCTCTCCCTCTTCCCCTGTGCCCCATATCTGGGCAATCTGATTAGAAAGCCTTTACACTGGCAGGAAAGTCAAACCACGCAAGCCACTGTCCACAGGTGGGAATCCTCAGCCCAGCATTACCCCCTGCACATCATAAAACCCCAAGCCAGTCTCCTACCCTTCCTCTCTCAAAGCATTTTCCAGCTGGCTTGAGAGGCTCTGCCCTGCTCTCCCCCCGAAGAGTCATTATGCTAGGAATAAACCTTTTCATATGTTTGCATGTATGTACACACGCAGGTGTGTGTACACAGTCATCAATCTTGAATCAAATTTGGGGTAGAGGGTCCATCGTGCCTCTTCAAACGGAACAAGACTGTGTAGACGTTACATGAATAATCAATGAATCTATTTTGTTGTCCTATAGATGTATGGAAAGGAAATGACTAGTTTCTATATCAGAAAGACACAAAATTTGACAACAGCTGGGAGAAATGCTATGAATTTAGGAATTATAACTTTTTTTTCCTCTGAAGCAGTTTAGCCTTAGCTAACACCTGTGCCAATGTTCCTTTATTTTATGTAGGATGCTGCCACAGCATGGCTAATGACTGGTGTAGGTTCGCACCTGGCATCTGAACCCACAAGCCTGGGCCACCAAGGCAGAGTGTGCCAAACTTAACCACTAAGCCACGGGGCCGGCCCAGAATTATAATTTTTAATATCTCCCCTTGTTCAAGAACGTTTAGGACTTCCTCAGGCATAAATATAAAAATACCAATTTTAAAAGATGGGAGAAAATCCCAAGTCTCCAATCCCAACTCTCCAAAGCCCAACAGGTTCTCACTGCTGCTTGGTAGCTCTGCTACTCGTGGGTTTAGCATCTCTGTAAGCCAGGCACTGAACTAAGCATTGGGCATGAGCACATTAACAGCACACGCTTCCAGCCTTAAAAGTCTTCTCAGGGTGTACATCTTGGAAATGTGTAAGCTCTTATACTTCAATGTAATGCATTGTCTTAAACGACTGTTTTATTTCATTCAATTATTTTATACGTAGGTATGGAAAACTAGAGCACTGTTCAGCAGATATTCATCTACTTCCATCTCCTCTTTCTGCCCGGGACATAGAATACTTCCTATGGCTTTTGGCTTTGGCTAAGGGGATGTTAACTGACATGACATAAGGAGGATTTAAATTTGCTTGCACACTGTTTGGCTTGCCTCTTGCACTCCTGCTATTTCACAAAAAGAAGAACATGCCCTAGGGTAGCCACTACTCACTCAGCCTGGGTCGCTCCCCGAGAGAGCCACCTGGTGCAGAACTAAACGCCACAGTCAGCAGCCAAGCCCAGCCTATGCACAGCCTGAAAGAACCCGGCTTAGTTCAGTTGAATCATGGTTGACCTTTTCATCTATGTGAATAAATGCTTTTTATTGAAAATCGCATTTTAGCATGGTTTGTTACACAGCATTAATGCAGCAACAGCTGATAAATACATATAGTAAATTTCCAGCCAAGTTTACTATTCAGAGGCTCATACCATTTCGGGGATTTTAAATAACTGGAATGGAGTCTCACCAACCAACATAGACAGAAAGAGCTTAGGGGAAGAGGATAAATGGAGAGGGGGAAGAAACCCAACATATTTACATCTTTTTATACTCAAAACATGAGCTCAGAACAATTGAGTTTCTATGTCCTGGGGTGATGATGTAAAATAGGTATCAAGATCAGCAAATTTATGGCTATGTCCCTTTGACTTTTACCCAAATTCCAAGGTAAATATTCAGGACCAGGCACTATTTGATGGGTAGCTTATGGAGAAAATAGTCATTAAATCAAATTCTAGCTGCCAATGCTTAGATAACTTGCTTTTTCACTTTGTTCTCTTACCCTTATTTCTGTTCTGTTAAAATGGAGATACTAAGAAGTTTAGAACTCCAGGAACACAAGCTCCCTAGGACTTAAATTCTTTCTATCTATGTAGTTTTGAAAGCCAAGAAACATCTACAGAGGCACATAACTTGTCAGAATATAATGTAGGCTAAAACTGAAAGTACCTGATGCCTGCCACTAGGTGGCAGTCACACTACTTGATAATTAAACTTGAAACTTGCTACCAAGTGGCACAGTAACACCTGAAAGATTTGGTTAGGAGTGAGCAGGTGGAGAGAGATGAGGTGGGGGGCAATGCTGTGAAATGAATGTTTTTCTTTGATACAAAAGATGGACTTGTATGGATATGGTAAGTATATGAGAAAAATTAGAACAAGTAAGAGATGTTTCCAAAAAGTGAAAAGTGACCGAAAGGACTTTCAGTTGTTATTAGGGTCACGTGTTTTAGTTCCCTTCTATGCCTGCATAGCCATTAGATCTAAAATATAAAGCAAGGAAGTTAAAAGTCATAAGGAAGTAGCCAAAGAGAATAACATCTTGGAGAAACAGAGGAGGAACAGCGATGCGCTGGGCCTGTGTGCCCCAGTTCCAGAGGTGGGCAGGACGGCCTCAAGTTAGGTCACTGCAGAGCATCAGGGGCTGAAAGGGCCCCCTGTGGGGCAGGAAACCAGGGCTAGGCTTGCTGCTTAGAAAAACGGACAGAGTGGGGCTCCCAATGGTAAAGGGAAGCTAGAAGAAGTTGCTGTCAACTGCTTCCCGGCAGGACAAACAGGAAGATACAGACCAAGGCTAAGACCACACTCCTAACCCTGTCCATCCCTGTCCCCAGGGACTAGATCTGCAACATCCACATCACCACCCTGGGCTGGGAGCCCCAAAACACCACTGTAAGACCAACTTCTGGTCTGGGGGGTCATACAAGGACCAGGTGAGACAACTACGGAATAGACAAGTATAAAGAGGAAGGGAAGATGTTTTTTTCTTTTTCTTTTTTTTTTTTTCCCCCAAAGCAATGTATATGTCACAAGTTTTCAAACCAAACTCTCAATATCTGTGAAGAAATCTGAATGTGAGGACAGGCAACAAAATCAACAATTGAAATGAAATCCTGATAAAACTTTTAAATATTAAACATGTTAAAAATGTTTTAGTAATGCTTAGAATTCTTACCAAAATAAAAAAACCATTATAAACAACGACTGTAACAGTATACTGTAAAAAATATATATGAGAATAGGTGACTATAAAATTTAGAAATATTAGAAATGTAAAATAAAGACATTGAAATGAAAAGTTTAAGAGCTGGATAAATTCTGGCACAGTCAAGGAAAGAATTGGTGAATAAAAGATGACAATAATTAAAAATGCAGCAAGAAACAAGAAAATGATAATAGAAAAGAATTATAATTAAGAAACTCTAGCATTAGTATACAGATAACAAAATAGATCATACAATAGAAAAGAAAGTCTGTAAAAAAAAAAGTCATGAACATGTGGAAACTGAATATGTGATCTGGAGGTTTTCTGAAATTCATAGGGAAAGGATAGACTATTTCTAAACCCCAACTTAAGAAAAATATTCATGCTTCAAATCATACACAAGAATCAATTCCAGTGGATTAAACATCTAAATGTGAAAAGCATAAAAGAAAAAGCCTTGGAGGAACATTAGAGGATCTTTATGACATTGGAGTTCAGAAAGATTTAAGACATTAAAAAAACAAGGAAAACATTTAAAAAATTCAGTTACATAATTCTGGTAATTTTAACCTATGTTAAAAGATGCCACTAGAAAGTGATAAGCAACATACATGAAGAAAACAGTTGCAAAACATATAACCAACAAGAGACTAGCACCCAGGACAAACAAGTACTAGAAAGAAATAAGAAAAACCACCAATAGAAAAGTGGCCAAATGGATGGTAAATTCATAGATGAGGAACCCCAAATGGCTAATAAACTTCTAAAAAGACACACAACCTGGGGCTGGCCCAGTATCAAAGTGGCTAAGTTCTCATGCTCCGCTTTGGTGGCCCAGGGTTTTCAGGTTCGGATCCTGGGTGCAGACCTACACACTGCTCATCAAGCCATGCTGTGGTGGTAGCATCCCACATACAAAATAGAGGAAGATTGGCACAGATGTTAGTTTAGCAACAATCTTCCTTAAGCAAAAAAGAGGAAGATTGGCAACAGATGATACCTCAGGGCCAACCTTCCTCACCGAAACAAAAACAAAACAAGACGTACATACAATCTCACTTGTCCTCAGGACAATGCAAATTAAAACTACAATGGGATAATATTTCACACCCATCAGATTTGGAAATATTAAAAAGTCTGCTAATAGTAACTGCTGGTGAGAAAGAGTAAGAATGAGAATTCCACACACTGTTGATGGGAACATTAATCACTACAATCACTTTAAAGATTATTTTGAGGGGCTGGCCCCGTGGCCGAGTGGTTGGGTTCGTACGCTCCGCTGCAGGCGGCCCAGTGTTTCGTTGGTTCGAATCCTGGGCGCAGACATGACACTGCTCATCAAGCCATGCTGTGGCGGCGTCCCATGTGCCACAACTAGAAGGACCCACAACGAAGAATATACAACTATGTACCGGGGGGCTTTGGGGAGAAAAAGGAAAAGGTAAAATCTTTAAAAAAAAAAAAAAAAAAAGATTATTTTGACAATATTAAGTTTAAAGGTACACAAAAATAAGACCAGAAATTCTACCTAAAGTTTAACCCTTGTGGAGTGCTTACACATAAAAGCAAATGTTAGAAAGAAAACTTAGGGAAGCATCGTTTCTAATGGTGAAAAAGAGGAATAAACTTAAATTTTCATTAACAGGAGTACAGATAAGTAAATATTGAGTGATATATTCACTCAAATTGATACTATGCAGACATTAAAATGAATGAACTAGAGATATACATACCAACACAGATTAATCTAACAAATAATTTTGAGAAATAAGTTGCTGAAAAATACAAACAGTAGGATGCCATTTTTATAGACTTTTAAAACAGATAACCATATTATCTATTGTTTGAGGATTTTAGACTTAAGTATAAGGAGGTACATGGGAAGAATAAATAGTGTCATCTGAGGGGAAGGCAGAGCGCACACAGGAGGCTTCGAATGTATTCATACTGTTTTATTTCTTCAGTTAGGTGCTGGGTATAATCATGAATTTGAACGCAACTAACATCTTAGCCTTAAAATATACACAGCAAAAACTGACTGAAATAAGTAAAATGATAAGAGACAAGTAATACCCCTCTATTAAAAATAGATAGATGAAGCAAATAAAAATGACTGACACAATTAACAACCTTGATTATATTTATCCCAGAACCCAAGAAGTCAATAACATGCATCTTTGTCAGGCACATAAATTTGCAAAAACAGATAATTCATAAACAAAATCTCTCAAAAAACTTTCAAAGTAATACTATCACACAAACCATGTTCTCTTTCTATAATGCAAACAATTTAAAAACAATAAAAGGGTAGACTAAAAACAATAAGAGAAAACCAAAAACTTAGCAAATCTAATTCAGTAATTTCTGAAAAATTCTAAGAATGCCAGAATTATATATCATCCGAAAATTTCTCAGTGATCTCTACCACATTAATATACTAAAGGAGAAAAACCATTGTATCTCAAAACGATACAGAAAAATATCTTAATAAAGGTCAACCCTCATTCTTGATTTTAAGAGAAAAAAACTTAGCCAGTTTAGAATAGAAGGGAATCAAATTCAGGATAGCAATCAAGAATTCTCAGGAAACTTCAAACGTAATAGTGAAACTTCAGGAAGCAAGATTAAGAATGCCCATCATCAGCCATGTTTTCCCACATTATCCTGGAGGTCTGGGACAATACAGCAAGAAATGAGATATAAGAATTGGAAAGGAAGAAGCAAAACTGGTGTTATTTACAATGATATGATTGTCAAAATTTATATGGTGACACCATTTGTATAGGGTCTAAGAAACCTGAGCTACACATTGTCTAGGAACACATAGATAGGCCGATGGTGAATGGTGCCTCCTGGAGTTCTGCATGGAGCTATCTCTACACAAACCTTGGTAGAGTGGCTATCTCGGGGGAGACAGAGAAGTTGGATTAAGGAGGAGCGGTTACAAAAGGGGCCTCAACACTGGCTTTAAAAGTCTGAAGAAAATATGGCAAAAATGTTTAATATATAAATATACAAGTGTTTAACATGTTTAATATGTTTAATGGTTAATAGACAAGTGCTCGTTCTATTTTTCACTCTTTTTCTTAGTTTGAAATTACTCAGGATTCTCTTCTGGAGATGATAGTGGATACGTCCAAAATTTCACATGTAGACTTTTTTGTGCGTAAGACTAGGTTTAGTTTTATAGTCAGCAAGAAAAATTGTCTACTTCAAACAGAATGAATATACAAAGTACTAGTAAAACCAAAAAACCACAGTCCTCATGTGAAACTTATAAGTATTTGTTAACTTGATTGAAAACTTTGGGAGAAGTTCCTCGCTCTTTAGCTTGCCCCTCAACTCAACTGACAGGGCCCTTTATTTAAAGCCAACAAAACAAACCTCAGGAGAGGGAGAGGAAGGTCAGTCTCTGGAGAGGCAGGTGGAAGCCAGCCAGCTTTAACTTGAATCAGAGTGGAATTTTCTAATAAACCAGGCGAGACAAGTACTCAGGAGGCCAGGCTACCTGCCCAGTTTCTAAAGGAGACAGGACACTTGCTTCTCCCAGTTGATGGAAAATTACTCAACTACAACATATTGCACCTGCCACTGGGCTGACCGCCCTGACTGCCTGTAAGTGCAAGGTCTTAACTCGCATTGCTTCTACCGCTCAGAATTTAAGAACTGATTTTTGTGTGTGTGGCTACTTTCAAGTCTACATCTTTCAATTCTAACACCAAAGATTAGACGTTTGGGATGGAAAGCCCGGTAGCAGCTTCTCTGCAGGAATATGGCAAGAAGTAAGGTCACGTCAAGGAGACCCAGCCCAGAAAAACTGGATAGTGCTCTGGCTCTCTATCCAGCCCACACCTGCACAGGGTTGCCAGATTTAGAAAATCAAAAATAGAGGATGCTCAGTTAAATGTGAACTTCAGATACCCAACAGATACTTTAGTACAAGGATGTCTCAGGCAATGTTTAGGATATACTTAGGGTGATTATTTATTGTGTATCTAAGTTCACGTTTAACTGGACATCGTATATTTTATCTGGCAGCCTTGCTTTAGGATCTCTAAGCAGTCCTAGTGGGAACTGTGTTCAACAAGCCAGGAATTTATTGAAATTGGAGACGATATATGCACACAGGTGCCAACAGTCATGCTAGTCTTTCCGATAGCCAGAAACACTGGTTCTAGACATTCCAGTTTATCATGTCTTTTTAAAAATCTTCTGGAATTTGTTTCAGTTTTACAATGGTAGTTTTAGTTTTGTTTGTCCTAAGTAATCTGATCTTTTCAGATAATTTCTCACTGAAACAGTTATAAGGAAGTCAATTATCTAGTTTTTAAAGTGAACAGAATGAACTGTAACACACCAAATGAAATGAAGACAACACACACACACACACATGAATACACACATCACCCACTTTTCTTTCTTGTAGAGACTCAGAAATACGTTTATAAGAGCATATGAAGAGATACATACACTGATTCCAAGGCCAAATACAGTTGCTACTCAAAGGTCATAATAACACTCCTGAAAGTCAGTCACGCAAAGCTGACCACCTCTGATCTTGCTGCAGTGTTAGCAAGGTCAAATCAGCAGAGATAATCTGGAGATACAACCAGCTCACTTGTGAAGGCCAAAACTTCTCCATCAGCCAAACAATTTAATCCCCCCTATAAAACCTTTATTCAGTGGTTCTCAGCCATGACTACATATTAGAATCACCTGGAGAGGTTTAAGACCTACTTATGCATGGATCCCAGCCCAGAGATAGATTTAATTGGCACGAGATGCATGTCGGGCACTGGGATTTTTAACAGCTCTCCAAGTGATTCTGATACATAGCCAAGGTTGAGAACCACGGCTTTTGTTCGTTTATCCCCAAACAATGATGTCTGGTGAGGCCAGAAAGTGACGCATATATCTAGATGGTGAAAATTATGCTCCCTCCTTTGGCTGCTAATTCCAAGTTCTCCTCTATCCACGCTAATGAGGCGCAAAAGCTAACTCTGCATTGAGCCAAGAGCTAATAGACAGGAACAGGTTCTTCCTTGCCCTACTGCAGTTCCCCGAAAATTCTAGCATCCAGAAATAATGCTCAAATGTTGGAAATACATAAAAATAGGGACTGCAGACGGGAAAAAACAAAAATAAAAGCAAGATCTTTTGGGCAATCCCACTTTACTGTTAATTCCCAATGTAACCTGCCGGATTATCCTTTTAGAAATGCACCATCTATGCAGCATGAGAGGCAAATCAGCTCATTTCATAGCACTGTTCAGTTTAGTCTGGCAGCAAAGCTCGAGGTCTGCAGGTTGACACACCCCTACCCACTCTTCAGAGTAGAGCTAGTCAGGAAACACATCCTTCTTCCCCCAAAGCCCCAGTCTAATGTTCAAGGCTGAGTCTTGATTAACTATCACAGAAACAAGACACTCCTTAAGTTTCTCCTCCTTCCTATTGATAAAATGACAGGCCAAACCCAAAGAAGTCTTTTCACTAGTTCAAAAATAGTAAAATAGAAAAAGGATAAATTTGCCATCACAAAAGCTAACATGCCCTGGTTTCTACAACAAGTGAGAATTTTCTTGTTTTACCTAAAGAAATGACATTATCAGAATGATCATGTAACTCTTTATGAGTTGATATTCTGACTTATTGGGATTTTTGTTTTGCTTTTAAGAGCTCTCTGTACAAGAATAAGGGGCTTGCAATCAATACGTATTTACGGGTTTAGTGGGATCATTAGAATTTGGTTGTAATTATAAAACCAAGTAAATAACACTTATGTAGCATTTTCTATCACCAAGCCATGTTTAATGCTTTACTAGTAACATATCTCCTCAAATACAACACACCATTGATTCTAAGACACATCAGTATGTACCACTAAGAAAGAAAAAAATGCTACCAATTATAATTGTACACTGTCATCAATTGTAACATACTGTAAGTTCAGATGTGGGAAACGAGCATCATACATTAGGTGAAATATACTATTAACTCATTTAATACTCATAAAGGTATTATGTAGGAGGTTCTGTTATTATTACTCTCATGTTAGAGATAAAGAAACCAAGACATGAGAGGTTAACTACTTGCCTATGTTCACACAGGTAATAAGGAATACAGCCAGGATTTGAACCCAGAAAGCCTGGCTATAGAATCTACTCAATACTATTCCAGTTCAAAAAATATTCATTGAGGAGGACAAAAAACATCACGATACATCAAACTAAGCTTTCTACCATCAGTATCAGAAGGAGCTGGCATTATGGAGTGTCTGCTGCTACTGCAGCCTGAGGACAGAGAGGATTCACATTCCACAGACAGATCTGACTCAGGCCGACCCTCCTCAGAGGATCCCCCTCAATGAGTGGTTTCCTGAAATTCACCGCTCATGACACCAACTAGTCAGCACCAACTCATCCCCACACGCCCCAGGTTTTTCCCACTTGGCCATCACTATATCCATTCCTCTTTAGAGATATTTACTCTTCCCCTTCTTCCAGTTGTCATCATGTGCTTCATTTCATGAAGGTGACTCCTGGAGCCACATTCACAGCTGCCCCTAATAGAGAAACCACGGCTGAGTAAGGACGCAGATGCACCCAGCCATCAGATTATACAGCCTCAGGCTGCTCCATCCCCTTTGGCTCTCATAACAAACAAGCTGGAGGCCAGGCTCATGAATTCACACATTTCCTTTACAGCTCACTGCCTTAGTTACTGTGGTAACAGATGTCAGAGAAATACAGAGTCACTGTTTCCATGTCCTATAAACATACGAACAAATGTTCACCCTTGCTGGTAATCAAAGAAAGATTAATAAAGCATAAGATACCATTTTCGTCCTTTCTATTTGGAAAACATTGTTAAATCATGAAACCCGATATTGTCTAAAGAGCATTAAATAGAATCACGAAGTGTTAACATTATCAACAACAAAAAATTAACACTGCTAGAACTACTGTTAACATTTATTGATTATCTTCTGTGAATGAGGCAATGTGCTAAGCATTTTACTTGCCTTTCTCTAATCCTTAGAGGTAGACACTATAGTATTCCATTTTATAGGACATTGGTTAACCATTGAAGGTCATTGATTAAGAGAAATGAGTCCTACCTTTTAGGACAATTTGGCAATAGGTATTGTGATTGCAAGAGCAGACTCTGGACCCAGAAGATCTGGTTCAAATCCTAGCTCCGCCACTCACAAATAGTGGGACCTGAGTTACTGAGTTATTTCACCTTCCATGTCTTTGTTTCCTCATCTATAAACGGGGATAATGATGATCCCCACCTCACAAGGTTGTTGTGAAGCTAAGAATTAGTATTTGTACAGTGATTACAGCAGTGCCTGGCACATGGGTAGACATTATATATTTTTAGCTGTTGTTATTGTTTCATCTTCACTCTTAACTGATTACTTTGCTTCCTACTTCAGGGACAAAACTGAAGCAGCCAGAAGAACTTCCACATCCTCCCACCTGCCAGCACTGATACACATTCTCTGCCTGTGGATCTGTTACAGGAGATGACTTTTCATGCTCCTATCCAAGCCAACCGCTCTGCTAGTCCACAGATCTCTCTTCTACTCACAATCTTAAAGACATCACTCCAGTAAGTCTTCCTCTTCCCATGTCAAATTCTCTTTTCTACTGGAACTTTCCCTCTGGCATACCAAAATGCTATTATTTTTCCCCATCTTAATTAGAAAAAAATGAAATCTTTCTCTTGATCCCAATTGCCCCACCAGCTACCACCCAAATTCTGTTCCTTTTGCAACAATACCTCTCAGAAAAATTGTCCACAGAGTCTCTGATTGTCATTCTCTATTAAACCCACTCCAAATTAGGGAGGCGTTTGCCCCAACCCCCAATTTGTCCCAACCCCCCTCCACCAGTATCCTCCAGTATCCTCCATGCTTCCAAATTCAATGGTCAATTCTCAGTCCTTACTTTACTGGCTCCACCATTTGGCACATCCCCTCCCTCCTTGATTCACTTTTCTCATTTAGTATCCAGGACTCCACAGTCTCTTGGTTGTCCTGCTGCCTCACTGAGTGCTCTTTCTCAATCTACTTTGCTGATTTTTCCTCTTCACCTCCATTTCCTCCTGTTGGAGTTCCCCAGGATCACTGCTGGTTCCCCTTTTCCATCTACACTTGGCATCTCATTCAGTCTCAGAGTTTTAAACATTAACTTTTGCATGTACAAATGACTCCGCAGCGTTTATCTGCAGCTCAGAAGCCTTCTTCCCCAATTCCACACTCATATCCAAATGCCTGCTAACATTTCCTTGTGGATGTCAAATCCCAAGTTTAACAGATCAGAAACAAAGCTTTGACCTACCCCTACCACGCACATTCTTCTCCTCCATTCTGTGGCAATTCCATCCTTCCATTGCTCAAAAACCTTGTCATCCCTGACTGTTCTCTCCAATCTATCAGTAAAACGTGGTGGTTCTACCTCCAAAATAAATCCCGAATCCAATTACTTTTTACTGCTTCCATTGCTACAACCACAGTTCAAGCCACAATCTCCTGCGCAAGTACAATCTCTTGCCTGGATCACCATATTAATCTCCTAATAATCCAGGCCACCTTGGGTCCACCTGCCCCCCACACCTCCCTGCCCCCTAGTCTCTAGTTCAACACAGCAGCCAGAGTGAGTTTTTCCAAACACAAGGAAAAGCATGCCATGCCTCTGCTCAAACTTCTTTAACAGCTCCCTGTCTCACTCTCAGCACAAAGTCAACATCAAACAATATCCTACCCTGGCCTCCAATGTTGCCCATCAGGGATTCCTTAATTTTTGTGCATGGACCCCCTGCCCCCCACCTTTGGCAGTTGGCAAAGTCTAGGACTCCTCAGAATGTTTTTAAATTTAAAAAATACAATAGATTACAGAGGAAACCAATTCAGTTGTCAAAATATTTTTAATTATGATGTAGTAACATATATACATCTTTATTAACACATTAAACAACAAGATCTAGTCACAGGTCTAATAACCAACATAATTTTGAAGTAGTGATGAACACAACCATATTTTAAGATACCCGCAACAACTAATGTGACTTCTATTGCTGACAAGGTCATAGGTTCATTAAGTTACTGAGGTTTTTTTTACCTACATTCATGATTGGAAGAAATGTTAAATCTTAGAGGTTATTATTAAAAATAAAAATGATTTTTTTTCCCATCCAAGTTAATAGACCACTGAATTTTATCCTTGGACTCCTTAGAGGTCCTTAGACCCCAGGTATAGAAGCTCTGGCTCTACATTTCTCCTGGAACCTCCTCTTCTGGCTAATTGCTTGATTGCTCCAGTCACACAGCCCACACCACACCCATCCTGTACTCAGAGCCTTTGCACTGGCTGTTCCTTTTCCTGCATTCCCTTATCTCTCTTATTTCTTTGCTCAAATGTCACTTCTCAGTGAGTCCTACACTAACCACCCTTCTTAAAACTGCAACCAACCCTTCCACCATAGTCCCAATGCCTCTCTGACAGCTTTTCTTTTGCACAGCACTTATCACCATCTAATATACTATACAATTTATTTACTATATTTCTTTATTATCTCTATTCACTGCTATCACCCTCCTCTCTCCCATGCAACCTCCTTGAGGGCAGGAACTTCTGTTTTGATTCACTGATCTAATTCAAACGCCTAGAACATAGCTTGGCATGTAGAAGGTGCTCAAATACTAAAATGCATGCATTTCAAATAAAATTGCTGAATGTCTGTTATGTAAAATACTTCCTCCAAACACAATTCCATGTAAGAACACATAAGATTTTATCCAATCATCATCACTATATAACCAATATTTCTTTACATTCATTCCAAAGTGAATCCCCATTTTAGTTCTTAGAAATGTTCCTCTATTTATTGTGAAAGGACATAGCATGGTGTGAGCTGACATATCTGCTGGTTTAGTGGTACAAAATAGTGGCTCTGGAGCCAACTACCACAGTTCAAATATTGGTTCCTCTCTCTACTAGCTTTGCAAAGCCCAATAAAAGTATACATTTTTTTTTTTTAAAGATTGGCACCTGAGCTAACATCTGTTGCCAATCTTTTTTTTTTCTTTCTTCTCCTCCCCAAAGCCTTCCAGTACATAGTTGTATATTCTAGTTGTAGGTCCTTCTGGTTGCGCTATGTGGGATGCTGCCTCAGCATGGCTTGATGAGCAGTGCCATGTTGGCACCTGGGATCCGAACCAGTGAAACCCTGGGCTGCTGAAGTGGAGTGCATGAACCTAACCACTCGGCTACGGGGCCGGATCCAAATATACAACTTTTCTAAGCTGAAGTATCCTTGTCAGTAAAATATGGATAACTACCTATTTCATACAATTATGAGGATAAAAATTTATTTAATCCATGCATAACATTTAGTTTATTTCCATAGGGCTTGGCAGATTTAAAACACAATATTCACTACTGTTATTATCCATGAGAGATGGAAATACCCTCCCGTAGTACAAGG
Organism: Equus quagga; assembly: GCF_021613505.1. Lineage (NCBI taxonomy): Eukaryota > Metazoa > Chordata > Mammalia > Perissodactyla > Equidae > Equus > Equus quagga. The sequence goes on along the minus strand of NC_060268.1, from coordinate 32,426,322 downwards.
GGCAGAGTATTCATTTGTAGCACTTATGAGCTCCTAGCATCCCCTCTCTCAGAAAGCAATATAAGCAAGCTTATATTTAGGAATTTGAATTTATATTTAGGAATTTGAATTTATATTTAGGAATTTGAATTTTAAAAAAGGAAAATTCACCCCTCTAAGACAACCACTGTTAGCATTTTGCTGTATTGCAGCTTTTTTTTTTGGTACTACATACGTTATCAGGGTTGTAACCATTCACATGTTTTTTTTTTTTAAATGACTTTGAACTCCACAATAAATGACACCATTTCTGAGCCTTACTAAAGTTAAGAAATAAAGACAGAAACCAGACTCCTTTCTTGCTGACCTCCCAGAGACCAGCCCAGAGTTCTGGAAGCTAGACCCAGACACAGGAGCTGGATGGTTCTCCAGGTACAGCACAACAGGACAGAATGTCTGTTCCTTGTCGAGACGTTGCCATCCCCACTCTCCTGCACAGCCTCATCCCTTCACCCACCTTACAGCTGATCTGAGTTTAGGTCGGGGGGGAGAGAAAGTGTGAGGGGTTGGCGGAGAGAATCCAGAAGCTTCTGATAACCTATAAAGACAGGCTGACTCCACAGGTGTAGGGGTGGGAGGGAAGCAAGTTCCCTGAGCAGGCTCTTACTTGAGGGAATTGTCTGCGTCCTTATAACCTTAGGCTCCAGTTATAGCCACTGAAAACCAGGCAGCAAGCCACAGTGAAAGGAACTTTGCCATGCCCTCAGGAAAGATAAACAGTATTGACACTTTTTATAGACGTGAGTCTGCCACTTTCACTTTCTTTGGCACACAGAACTAAACGAATGTCAGCTATTATGATGCACATTATCATTCCTACATGAGAACCAGTATCTCCACGGTCACAGGTGATTCTGATGCATGTATTTCAATGTAAATTAGAACAGTGCTCTTCAAACTCTTGCTCACGCGCCCACTAATTTTTTTTTTTTTTAAATAACATACTCCTCATACATTTTTAAACTGACATCTAAAATTTTTCATTGTAAGTTTAAATAGTTGCAAAGGACAAATTCTGGGGAATTTATGATTACTGCTCTCTTAAAAATAAAACTATTACTCTCTTTAAAAGGTAGCTAATGGAATCTAATAACACCACAATTTGTCACCTGGCATTATCTCTAAAAAGGCTCTGAACAAACTCTGCTTTAACAAATTCAGAAATTTTACATGGTTCCTTTTTAACCTTTAAAACAATTAGACTTTTTCACTGAACTTAACCAAAATAGTTTTACGCTTGAGTTCCTGCTGTTATTCACTCTCTTATAATGTCTATGGAATACGAATACAAAAATAATTTGATTTTAAAAAGATTCCTGTGATCATAGGAATTTTAGATTTAGGTTTACTTCTTTTTATTTATTTATTTATTTTAATCGCAGTAAATTGGGTTATAACATTATACAGCTTTCAGATGTACATCGTAATATATTTCGAATTCTGTGTAGATTACATCATGTTCACCACCCAAAAACTAATTATAGTGCATCCCCTCACATGTGAGCCTAATCACCCCTTTTGCCCTCTCCCCCTTTCCCCTACGGTAACCACCAATCCAATCTCCTTTGCTATGTGTTTGTTGTTTTTATTAGACTCTAAACTGAGTTTTTATAATTTTTTTCTTAGAACCTGTTTATGAAAACAACACATTCAAATGTAATCATTAAACATTAAAATCTAATTGGAAATGTATCTCTTACTGGAATGCATAGGATGAGTTTTGGGATGCTCTAGTAAAGAAGTCTTCCCAGATACTATTATTTGGAATTATCCTTAGACACCCTGGAGGTTTTACCTCAGAGCAAGGTATACCAAGATTTGGAATAGGTGAGACTTTTACCTTTTCTTTATAAACTGGGTGAAAACCTCATTTAAATTAAGAGCACCAATGGAAGCTGAGGATCTGGAAAGTAATTTGCTCAACATTATCCATCCTCCACTGTACCCCTTGAAGGATCCTTCTGTGTCCCCCAGTTTGAAGACCGCTGATCTAGCACTATGTTCAAAATGCCCACACATGTTGTTTATAAAGGAGATTCGTGGACCCCACTCCAGATAACTGAACTAACAGGCTCCCTAGATTCTCTCTCCTCTCCCCCCATGGAAGATTGAGAAAGGTTGAATTGGGGGATGAAACCAACACAAAATGTTAGACAATACATGATTTAAATAAAAATTTAACAATAAAAGGTCTATCATAGGCAGTACCTGGTGGCCAAGGAATTCAGAAAAGCTCATGAGAGGGTGAGATAGTCAAAGGCCTTATAAAGGAAGCAACACTGGCACTGGGGGAAAAGATGGGTAGAGTTTGAAAGATAAAGAGGCGGAGGCAGTTTGTCAAGTTGAAAAGGCATGACATTGATTTTGCTGGCTGGCAAGGAGCAGTTGATGTCCTCAGAAAGTAAGTGGCTCATCACAGAGAGCCCCTGGTGGAATGGCAGTGGGTTATTTCGTCTGAGTGATGCAAACATGATAACTACTTATTGTTAAAACCAGAAATAGGTTGTCAGGACTATTAATTTTGGTCACTTGGTTTTAGACAACTCGTTCTATGTGAGTTCATTTCAGACAAATCAACCTAGAGCTGAACGTGTATTTTATCCACAAAGTGGGTAACCCCTAAATATAATAAAGATTAATATGCATCACTATTAAGTGACATTCATCCTAGGCTGGACAACGAAATAAGAATTTAAATTCAAATTTCTCATTTTATTCTTCTAATAGCCATGGCAATAGGTTTAGCAAGAAAAGAGACATGAGCCATCACCTAAAATGAGTATCTACTGATTTTGATGATCTCTGATTCATTATCACTCAATATCATGAATAAAGATTTTTTAATGTATCTGTTCACAAGATAAGAGAAATCACTGATTGCCTCTATCATCTACCCTCTGGACCACTACAAGGAACTCCAAACTGGTCTTCCTACTTCCCCACAGCAGCCACTTACCTCCTTCCTAGACCAATAATCATCCTCAATGCCTCTAGAACAGTCTTACAAAACCCCTATTTTGTCCTGGTATTCCCTTGCCTAAAATCGTTCAATGGCTACCCACCTTGTCTACACTCCATGGTCCTCAGCATGGCATGCTATATGATTTCTCTCCCAAAGACCTAGCCTCCCTCAACTCTACAGATAACACTCTTACATGCAATTCTCCCTTGTTTCTTATTAATCATAATAAACTACTTGCAATTCATCAAACAAGCCCTGCTCTGTCTTTCCTCTGCATAATCGGTCCACCTTGCCTCCACCTGACGTATCCAGCCTACTGTCTTCCAAGTCTGCTCAGGAGGCCTATCCTAATTCCTCAGGATAGGATTGATCACCCTCTCCTTTGTGTTCCACTATATGCTATACTTTCTTCATTAAGAGCATTAGAATGTTTTATTGCTCTCAATTGTGTTCATTTCACCTCTCCTCCACACTACTCTGCCACCTACCTACCACCCCACCACCGAAAAAAGAACAAAAAAATGGACTGTGGGCTCCTTGAGTGCAAGCGTCTTAATTCATCTTTTTCCATGCACCTATCACACTTACAAGTACATAGTAGATGCTCAATAAACATTTGCTAAGTGAATGGATATATTTTTATTTGTAATAGTGGAATTAATGACAATAAATTAGACATTAATAACGTGCTAGATGTTACTAAAGAAGAGTCAGATGATCTAGGAGCATCAGTAAGTCTGATGTCACAGCCATTTACCTGCAACTTCTAAGATTACAACACAAGATAGAATATGTGTCCTGAGTCAAGGGAAATCCGCTAGGAGTCATCCTAGCATTGCTATGTAGCTCAACACACAAAAGCAGCTTTTCACAGTTTAATTTTACTTATCTTGATTGGTGATACACTGAAGGGGTCTTAACATTAAGGAAAAAAACAACAGAGAACACAGGAGGCAGATTTGAAAACCATTTAGTTGTCGTTTCTATTTTAACAAGTCTAGTGCTCTGCTCCTGAGTCACTGTGTACTTTCCTACTCAAAATATAGAAAATGTCTAAATGGTTTCCCTTATCTTGAATTCACAAAATTGATCACTTTTGGCTAAGACATTTCTTTATTTAAAATGACCAGAAAAATCAACAGATCAAATTCAGAACTTCATCATGATGAAATAGGACTATCTCAAGAATGTAGAGATGGTTCCACACTAATAAAGCTAAAATGTAATCACTAGATAATCAGATAAAGGAAAATCACATGACTCACACAGTCATTTCAATAAATATACCCCTAATATATTAAATTCGAACTACTTTTTGTGATATCAACACTTAGAAGCCCAGGTCTATACAGAATGCTCCCTAACTTGATAAACGTTATTGACCAAAAATCTTTGACCGACATAATGCTTAACTGTAAAATATTAGAAGGAAGCCTAAAAAGTCAGGAATAACACAAGGATGTCTACTAATCACTACTTTTACAGGTTTGTTTTGGAGGTTCTAGGCAGTAGAAAAGAATTAGGAAAAAAGTAAGTAACAATTTGTGTTTTATTTTCTAACACTAAAAACCTGATTGAAAATGAGCAAAGGAGGGGCTGGCCCCGTGGCCGAGTGGTTAAGTTCGTGCGCTCCGCTTCAGCGGCCCGGGGTTTCGCTGGTTCGGATCCTGGGCGCGGACATGGCACTGCTCATCAGGTCACACTGAGGCGGTGTCCCACATGCCACAACTAGAAGGAGCCACAACTAAAATATGCAACTATGTACCAGGGGGCTTTGGGGAGAAAAAGGAAAAATAAAATCTTTACAAAAAAAAAAATAGGCAAAGGATTTGAATAGACTCTTTCCCAAGAAAATATACAAGTGGCAAATAAGCACACGAAAAGACACTCAACATCACTGATCATTAGAGAAATGCAAATCAAAGTCACAATGGGACACTACTTTCCACTGACTAAGGTGGCTAGTATTAAACAAGCAAAACTCCAGAAAACAACAAGCGTTGGCAAGGATGTGGAAAAATTGGAACCTTCATGCACTGTTAGTGGGAATGTAAAGTGGTGCTATGGAAAACAGTATGGAGGTTCTTCAAAAAATAAAGAGAATTACCACATGATCCAGCAACCCCGCTTCTGGGTATACACTCAAAGGAACTGAAAGCAGGGTCTTAAGGATGTATTTGTACATCCATGTTCACAGCAGCCTTATTCACAATAGCCAAAAAAAAATGGAAGCAACCCAAGTGCCCACCAATGGATGAATGGATAAACAAACTGTGGTATATACACACAGTGGAACATCATTCAGCCTTAAAAGAAGAAAACAGAGACATGGATGAACGTTGAGGACATTACGCTAAATGAAATAAGCCAGTCACAAAAAGACAAACACTGTATGATTCTATTTATATGAGATACCTAGAGTAGTCAAGTAAGCCAGTCACAAAAAGACAAACACTGTATGATTCTATTTATATGAGATACCCAGAGCAGTCAAGTTCATAGAAGGAGAAAGTAGAATAGTGGTTGCCCAAGTCTGTGGGGGAGGGGAGAAATGAGGAGTTGTTTAATGGGTATAGTTTCGGTTTTGCAAGACGAAAAATTTCTGGAGATCCATCACACAACATGAATATAAGTGACACTACTGAATAGTGTACTTAATAATTAATGCCTATTCACCTATTATGTAAACCATTATGTGCTACATACACAAGGCGAATAAATGCTTTTAAATAAAGTGATAAAAATTTTAAATTGGTTAAGATGGTAAATTTTGTTATGTATATTTTAAAATAAAAAAGTAAAACACAAACTGTGATGATTTGTCCACCAAAAAAAAAAACAAGGCTCAACTGAAAGACTAGAATATAAAGTCAGAATTAGAAACATGAAAATCACTTTGTTATACCAAAAAAAACAATTGAAAAACATACTGAGAAATGAAACCCACTTATAATCAAATATGCACAAATTTAACGTGCACAAGCTCTAAGAAGAACACAGTACAACTTTACTGAAGAACATCCGAGAAATCCTGAATAGCTGGAGAGAAATTCTGTTCTTGGATGGGAAGACAAGTTTTATCAGTCCCTCTCACACTGACCTACAATTTAATAAAATTCCAATCAGAACTCCTTGGGATCATTTCACAGATCTTGAGAAACTGACTTTCAACTTCACATATAAGAACAATTGTAATCATATGTGGACATTTACCCAAACACAATTTAGAGGGAAAAAAAGAAGTGAGGTGACTTGTGTGACCAGATATTTAAATAACTTTTAAACTACATCAACTGCAAAGACATGAAATAGGCACAAGGTCTAGATAAACAGAACAAGGAATATTAAAGGGTCTAGAAATAGATCAGCACATACAAAGAAGTTTACATATGTGAGAGTGGACACTCCATATCTGCAGAGCGAGAATGAGCTATTTATTAAATGGTGTTGGGGAAAGAAGTTACCAACGTGGGAAAAGCAAAACTAATAGCAGCTTACATTATTTTGGTTTCACAAGGTACCAGTCACTGTGTTAAGGTCTTTAAATGCATTACTTCAATGAATACTAAAAACTTTTTTGGGGGGCCAGCCCAATGGCCAAGTGATTAAGTTCACGTGCTCTGCTTTGGCAGCCCAGGGTTTGCTGGTTTGGATCCTAGGCACAGACCTATGCACTGCTCATCAAGCCATGCTGAGTTGGCATCCCACATAGAAGAACTAGAATGACTTACAACCAGGATATACAACTAGATACTGGAGCTTTAGGGAGGAAAAAAGAAAAGAGGATGACTGGCAACAGATGTTAGCTCAGGGCCAATCTTCCTCACCAAAAAAAAAAAAAAAAAACCACAAAAACAAAAAACCCAAAGCATAAAAAAACCTTGTTTTTTTTTTTCAAAAAACAAAGAACCTAAAGCTTAAATAGGTAATTATCTTACCAGTAACTTGCCCAGTAAAGATAATTAACTTTCCCAGTCACTGCTGAAGCCTAAAATTTGACTGCATGACATTGATTCCATAGCCCAAGCTCCCTAAATCATTACAGCACACTAGCACCTTCAACACATTGTTATCTACACCACGCACAAAAATTCTGGAGTGAATAAAAATCTAAACATATATGTGTATGTATTAATTAAAATATACATATTGGTAAAGTTTAGGTTAGGCTTCCTTAAGACCAATAACACAACAAATCCAGGAGAGACATGACTACCTAAAACACACAATTTCCATATAATAAAAGACAGCAGGAGATAAAACTCACGGCAAGCTGGAGACTACAATCACAATATACATAACAGTCAAAGGACTAGTTTCCTTAGTATATAAAAACTCCTTCAAATCATTAAGAATAAAGACCCAATTTACAAAAGCGCAAAGAACACCAGCAGGCAAGTCACAAAAGCTAAAATGAAAAGATGTCCAACCTTGCTAGTATCAGAGAAACACACGTTAAAAATACTATGCAGGGGCCGGCCTGGTGGCGCAGCAGTTAAATTCGCATGTTCCGCTTTGGCTGCCTGGGGTTCGTTGGCTTGGGTCATAGGTGTGGACATGGCACCACTTGTCAAGCCATGCTGTGGCAGGCATCCCACATATGAAAAAAAATAGAGGAAGATGGGCACAGACGTTAGCTCAGGGCCGGTCTTCATCAGCAAAAAGAGGAAAATTGGCAGTAGTTACCTCAGGGCTAATCTTCCTCAAAAAAAAAAAGTATGCAATTTTTAACCATTAGATTAGCATAGATTAAATGAGCATTGGTGAACTGTGAGTAATGGACATTCTTGTTTTAGTTTAATACTAATTGGATCAATATTTTGAGAGGGCAATTGTGCAGTATCTCCCAGTGGTTAAAATGGGCAAGGACTCTAACACAGCAATTCTGCTTCTATCCTATCAAAGCACTTCCAGGTATGCACAAAACAGAAGTACAGGAATTTCGTTAAAGCATTGGTTGCAACAGCAAAAAATTCTAAGTGATTAAAAGATCCATCAGTAAGGGAATAGTTTAATACGTTACAGTTACTATTTTATTAACTACTCTGCAGCCATTAAAAAGATGAGGTAGAGGGGCTGGCCCCGTGGCCGAGTGGTTAAGTTCACGCGCTCCGCTGCAGGCGGCCCAGTGTTTCGTTGGTTCGAATCCTGGGCGCGGACATGGCACTGCTCGTCAGACCACGCTGAGGCGGCGTCCCACATGCCACAACTAGAAGAGCCCACAACAAAGAATACACAACTATGTACCGGGGGGCTTTGGGGAGAAAAAGGGGAAAAAATAAAATCTTTTAAAAAAAAGAAAAAAATACACAATTATGTACTGGGGGGCTTTGGGGAGAAAAAGGAAAAAATAAAATCTTAAAAAAAAAATTATAAAAAATAAAAAAAAAAAGATGAGGTAGAATGAGAATGCTATGTATGTACTGAGATGGAAAGATCCTTTTTTTTTTCCAATATAAAAAAAGCTGTATGGCAGCAAGTTTGCCAGATACTTGAATACAAGGTGAGTAAGTTGAATACAAGGTCAACGTGAGAGGGAGCGAGGAGTGAGGGATCCTAACAAAAAAGTCCGAAAATGGAATTTTAAAAAACATATGCACAATTGCATCAAAAATTTTAGAATACTTAGAAATAAATTTAAAGGAAATTGTGTAAAACCTCTACAAAGATAATCATAAAACACTGAGAGAAATTAGAGGAGACTACATTCAAATAAATATTTGATTTATGTAAAGATATACTATATTTTGAATTAAAAACTCAGTCTTATAAAGATGTCAATGCAATCAAAATCAAAATCATAATGTCAAAATTGATAAAAAGTAATTACCAAATGCATACAGAAATACAAAGACCTGAGAGCCACTGCAGTAAGAGGGCATATCCTGGTGGATTATTTTGAGTATTATGGAGTTATAGTCAATAAGACAATGTGAGATTGGTACAAAGTTAGGTAAGCCTAGAGAATAGAGAATGGTGGAACAGAATAGAGAGTCTGGTGGGGGTGGTGGGAGAGGGGAAAAGGTAGGTTCTTCAGTAAATAATTCTAGGTAATTTGGATATGGAAAAAACAAACTTGACCCCACCTCAACTCATATGCAAAGATCAATGCCCGGTATGTTGTAGGTCTAAATGAAGAGTGCTAATGCCTTTTCAAGGGAAATTGAGAATATTTTCATGACTGCGTTAGGGAAAGATTACTTTAAGAAGGCTCAAAACATCCTAACCATAAGAACAAGATTGATTATAGTAAAACTGAGCATTTCAATTCATCAAAGGCATCATTAGGAGAGTGAAAAGACAATCCAGAGTGGAGAAAAATATTTCCAACATAACTAACCAAAGGGCTTATATCCAGCATGTAATAGAACTTCTCTACAAAATAAAAGATACACAACTTATTAAAATCGGACAAGTGACTTGAACAGGGACTTCACAAAAGAAGATATTCAATGGTCAAACATGTGAGAAAGTGCTTGATCAGGAAAATGCCCATTAAAACCAGAATGGCTTGAAGTAGAAAGACCAACACACCAAATGTTGGCAAAGATGTGGAGCACCTGAAGCTGTGATGTACTGCAGGTGGGAGTATAAATTGATACCATCACTTTGGAAAACTGTTAGGTAGCATCTACTGACATTGAATACAGACACAGCCTATGACCAGGAAGTCCACTCTCAAGTATATACCCAAGAGAAATGTGTTCCTATGGGTACCAAAAGACACGCACGAGAATGTTTATAGCAACATATTCATAACATCCCAAAACTGGGGCAAACACCAATGTCCATCATCATCAAAATGGATAAACAAATTGTGATATATTCAACAATGAAATACTATAAGGCAATGAAAATAAATGAACTACAGGTTCATGCAACAACAGGTTTGGTTTTTTGAATTAATGTTGAAGGAAAGAAGCCAGATAGAAAAGTGAGTCAATTTATATTAAGGTCAAAAGCAGGTGAAACTAATCTACAGCCTTGGCTATCAGGATAGAGGTTTCCTCTGAGGAAAAGGGAAATTATGGGGATTGGAAGGGGGCAAGAGGGAGCTTCTGGGTGCTAGTAATATATTTCTTGACTCGCATGGTGGTTACATGAGTATATTCTTTGTTATAATTCATAGAACTATATACACTTGTCATATAAGCAATTTTCCATAGGTTATACTTCAAGAAAAACTCATTTAAAAAAGACAATTGTGATGCCATTGAACTTTATTATCTCATTTTATCTTTACAAGAATTATTTAAATTCATCACCCTTGTTTTTATAAGATGAGGATATCAACTCAAGTCAAAGCTAATATGTGACAGATCCAAACTTCAAACTCAAGTCTATTTGATGCTCATATTCATGAAATCTGAAGTAAACGTAATTCCAAAGTTAAGTAGGTCCTTAGGACTTCCCTGGTTTTATTTTTCTTTCCCTCTAAGACAGTTTTCCACCTTTCTCCTCGTATGTTCCCTTCCTTCCATCCAGTGCCTCTCTTTATCTGAGGAGAACGCTCAAGAGTTTAGATATTGAAACTTTGCGTTTAGATATTTCTCAGAAATCAAGTCATTTGTTCTTTCTATAGAAAAAAATTTACAATCTCCCAGCTGCTTCCTATGGAGAAGGGATTTGAAGGAGTGAGTGCCTTTTCTTTGATGGCTAGGGGCACACTAAAGGGAGATGGAGAAGAAGTGACTAACGGAGCCGCAAACGAAAAGGTTGAGGGAGGGAGCTAGGAGGGGAAGATGCTGAAGGAGGAAAGGTGGAGAGGTTGCTTGATAGAGGTTCCAGAAAAAGAACACTTGGTGGCTGGCAAGAGATGAAGATTTGACAGAGAGAACAAAAATGGGGCCACCTGGATAGAAATTTTGAGAAAGAAGAAAAATATTGAAAGGAAGTACTTGTGAAAATGTGTCATAAGATATGGCATATCAAGCTTCATTCTCATCTCCCCAAAAAAGGCCTCAAAGTAATTTGAGCTCTCATTTTATTTTTGCTAAGATACAGTAAAACTACTGAAATATATAACTTTTCAAATAAAAATGTTTGTTCGCGTACCTCCTAAAATCAAAAAAGGGTACACCATGCATTTTAGCACACAAACTGTGGCTTGACAAATGTTAACTGAACGAGCCCCATCTGAACTTTGCAAGAATCCACAAACCAGAAGGATTTTTATTTGCTTTAAATCACTTAAGTGAGCCTCACTAGCATTAAAAATACCATTAAAACTCCCCTTTTTGATTTTTGTGAGTCAAAAAAGCAGCATGAAATGATCTGGTCAATTTCTGCAGATGCGTCTGATAAGCTGGTATAGTATCCTTTATTATTCAGATACTCAACTCCCATAATTTTTTTCAATAACCAGCATAATTCTTAAATGCTACATTCCCATGTATTTTCCTTGCTCGGTCTTTAAATGCCAGTATATTGGCAGGAAAAAAAATCCATCACTCTCCAATCCCTTCCCAACTTGGAGCTGCCATTCTTCTCTCTAAATTGTAATTTCAGCTCTTTTATTAATTATATGTATCTTTCAGTAAGTCATATCCTCTCTGGCTCAAAGAGTAAAATGAGTAGGATGAACTAAATGATTTTTAAGATGCTGGCAGCTCTAAATTTTCAATATCCTAAAACTCCAGATTCTATATTTTAATCTCTTGCTTCTACTCCCCTGAGCCAAAAGCCTTTACTAATATTTCCTTCAACACAACATGTGATTGCTGAGTCACTCGTCCACAGCCTGGGCTTCCTTCTGCTTACCATCGAGCTTTAGTTCCCATTTATGTACAGAAGTCAACCTCTCCCCAGTGCTCCCAGCCATAAAGTAAGTGGAAGCCGGACACATGAGCTTCACCCTCTAGTTTCCCAGGCCACTCTCTTTCTACAGCCACAAAATGCAAGGCTTTCCTGGACTTTAGTATGTACAGCTGCCAATTTCTGGGTTATCACTATCACTCCACAATCGTCACAAAAGCCAATATGCAAGGAACAAACCCATTGCTTGCATCAAAAAAGGAGACACTGAGAATAACTTGTCTAGACATATGACATTCATTCATGGAATTCAGGAAAATCCATTCATGGCTAAGGCAGTCTGTTAGCTATGAATGGAGAAGTTTTAAAAAGTACAGTAGGCCAAGAAATATTCCAAGATATTTATAGCTCTCCCTGACTGGTGAAGCAAGGATGTCTGACTCACCAGGAAGGGTGGCAAACAGCTCTGTCACTTTATAACCAAGGTAACCCAAGTTAGAGACAAACCAGAAAGTAGGCCGATCTTAGCTAAGTTGAGGGACGGGTTATTTCTCTATCTCATCAAAAATTCTCTAAATAGGGATGCTTCTGAGTTACTCTAAAGTCCACGGTGGTGTTAGTAAGCCCCAAGAGATGCCACACACTGACAGCTTGCTCACTCACAATAACCACAATGCCCCATGCTAGACCCTGTCTTCTAAAAAAGCCATGCTCACTCAGCAGGGCCGCCCATATGCCATCCCACAGCCGCAGGCCAGCTCTGAGGCGCAGCAAGTGGAGAGAAGAGCTTTTCCAGATACACAGTGGGGAAGAAAGCAACTACGCACAGTTAATTTTATTTCAGAAAACAAGAGTGCTTTTCTTTGTACTTTTTTCTCCCTCATTCCATGGGTAATTAAGTCACTGTCAGTTCTCTCAAACATTAACTTCATTTCCTCTCAGGATGCTGAGGCACATACCATGACAACATTTTTAAGTTTCTTAATAATGAGATGTTTCAGACCATCTTTCATAATACAAAGTAGGAGATGAACAGGAAAGGGAACCCAGCTCTGGGCTGAACATTTATAACAAAGGCCCTTCATCTGAACCTGGGGAGGTGGGGTGAGGGGAGCAGGGTCTGAAATACATGAAGAAGATACTGCAGTATTTTCTTCTGTAGCTTTCTAGCATTACATTTCTAAAGGAGGGTCAGAACATGAAGAAGCTCTAACCAGAGTAAAACTGAGGGAAGGTACCCCTGAGATCAGTCTGTCCATCCAAGTGTCAGCCCAGCCTCCGGAGGGAAGTCTACAGAAGAGCTGGCACGCGTGAGTCACTAGATTCTTAGGAATGTATTTGCCTTTTAGGAAAAATAAACAAGTCACAAGACACAAATTCATATCATGTGTTTGTAAAGAATAATATGCCTGGGAATATGTTTAGAAAGACTAAGTACAGGATATATATTTAGTTAACTGAGTCATAAAAGAAAATCTGGATCATTTTATATGTTCCTGGGTGGAAATACTAAGCATTTTAGAGACCACAATTTTCATTCCCACCTTCACATTAACTTATAAATCAACATAATTCCAATAAAAATCCTAAAGGGATCCTTCTGAAACATAAACAAGTAAACTAAGATTTTCTGGAAGAATAAATACGAATAAAGCCAAAAACATTTTTTAAAAGTATGCAAGAGAACTCCAACAGATTCTGAGACATATTATAATGCTGCAATAATTAAGAAACGGGTACAAAATACAAACACAAAGGGAACAGAACATCCAAAACAGTCTAAAACTTAGCAAAGAGAGGAATAATTACTCCAGAAGGCTGCTGTAAAATTAGTAACTTAGAAAAAAAGTTGTCTTAGATCTCTACCCCAGGTCATGCACCAAAATGAATTTTTCATATGAAATAGAAGGAAGGAAGGAAGAAAATAAGGAAAGAGGTAGAAAGAAATCATTTAACAATTTGAAAATATAGATGCTTTTTGAATAGAAGTCAACTTAAGCCAACAGAAAAATTATACAATAAAATGAGGATAGATTTTGATTATATAAATATTTAAAACTTCTATATGCCAGAAAACACAATAAGTAAAACTAGAGCAAATTATTAAAATATTCCGTTTTTAAAAGCATTTTTATCTAAAGATTCGGTAAGAAAAAATATAGCAGTTTATTAATATGCATCAAAAACCCTAAAAGGCATATAGCCTTATATCTAGCAATTCCATCACAAAGAATTTATCCTAATACTATTAAAGATAAAAACACTTATGAACAAAAATATTTACAGCATCGTTATTTCCATTATTATATTACACATAACTTACCTAAATTTTTTTTCCCCAAAGATTGGCACCTGAGCTAACAACTGTTGCCAATCTTTTTTTTTTTCTTTCTGTTTTTCTCCCCAAATCCCCCCAGTACATAGTTGTATATTATAGCTGTGGGTCCTTCTAGTTGTGGCACGTGGGACGCCACCTCAGAGTGGCCTGATGAGTGGTGCCATGTCTGCACCTAGGACCCAAACCAGCAAAACCCTGGGCTCCCACAGCAGAGCACACAAACTTAACCACTCGGCCACAGGGCCAACACCTAAATTTCTATAAATATAATCATTGTCGACATGTAGATATCATTTTAAGAAATAATTTAAAGATATAGTCAAGTTTTCAAGTGAGAAAAGCAGTCTTCACAGTGTGACCAAAAACATTTAAGGGGCCGGCCCAATGGCATAGTGGTTAAGTTCACATACTCTGTTTCAGCAGCCTGGGGTTTGCAGGTTTGGATCCTGGGTGTGGACCTACACATCGCTCATCAAGCCATGCTGTGGTGGCAACCCATATACAAAACAGAGGCAGACTGGTACAGATGCTAGCTCAGGGCAATCTTCCTCCCCTCCCAAAAAAAGTATTAAAATCATATAGGCCTATTATAATTCAAAATGTTGGCAACAGCTACTCTAAGAAACAGAATTATAGAAAGTTTCTTTTGCTTTGTGATATTTGTAGATATTTCCAAATTTATTTTTTATTTTATTTTGTTATACTGTAAGGAAACTTAAAACTTATGGAAGATCTTCTGAGATCCACAAACAGAGCCTGTACATTAAGGAGATGGAGGCATCCAGCGAGCAGAGCTCTGAATGAGAGCCATCATATTTTCAATAGACTGACTGGAATAGAAAACATAACCCACCCTCAGGATGATAAAAATCAAGAGTTTTTCTTCATGCTATTGTGTTAGGACCCCGTGTGGTCAGGGGTAATGAGGTAAGTGTGTGACAATCCTCCTCCATGCAGGCTGAGGGGCTTTAGAACCTTCTTCCACCTGGATTCTATCAGCAATGTACCTGTGCATGATATCTTCTGTTTGCCTCTCCAGATCCACTCTCCCTCCTTCTGAGCCCTATTCGGACCCCCATTGTCCAGCCTAAAGGGATGGCATAAAGTGGCTCCCCGTCCTCTGACTTTTCTTTGGTTTGGCCAATGGGAGTGATGGTGGGAGACCAGAGAGCAGGGTAACAGGGTGAAGGTACTTATTCCCCCAGCTCCCTCCCCCCATCAGGTCACTGCATCCCTCCACTGAAGGCCACCGCTCCCGGCGGGCAGCCCTCTCCACAGCACTCCACTTCCCTCTCAAGTTCCGGGTTTCACCAACAGCTTCTTCTACCCTTGCCCCTCAGGTCCAGGGCCATAGAAACTCCTCACTATTACTAGCCCCAGAGCACTGACCCATCTCTTCCTGCTTTTCCTAAACCCTGCCCACACCTCTAATAAACTCTCAGTCAAATCACCCAATTTGAATGTGTCGCCTGATTCCCAACAGGATCCTGGTTAATACAGTAATATAGATAAACATCAAAAGAGAAAAATACGGCTAAGTGCATTTATACCTCACTAAAGAAAAAAAGTGACCCGATGTGGTTGAGAAAAATTTCAATCAAGTTTGAGATAAAATGTTTCACCCTATGTGAACTCTATGATTCAAAGATTCTATGATACTAGAACATCCTTACGCTATCCAGTTTTGTTGTTGTTTTAAGACTCTGGCAAGTTACTAACCCTTAGATAACCTCACCACGTACAGGACAGTGTACTGCAAGAGGAAGAGAACACTGGTTTTCTATTTCTCAGGAGACAAACTTAAAGGCGGAGTTTTTCTCTTACATTCCCTTCTATTGGATCACAGAACACCTTTTCACTTTGTTATGACTGGGTTTTACTTAGCCTCGAGCTTCACAAGCTTGTCAAATTCACTGCATCCAGATGTTTCTGTACTGTCAGCAGCAGAGGAAAGTGGCACAGACTCACCATGGCTTGATTAACTGTTTAAGGATGTGAGGAGCAAACTAAAACATTTCTCCTAAAAAAGCAAGATCATCTCACAAGCTTATTTCAATAGCAAGCTCCTATACTCAGGGGAGAAAAGACAATTCTGAGAATATAGGGCCTGTCACTCAGATTGTCCCCAGCCGAATTCCAAAGAAAAGAGGAAAAATGCTCTTTTCACTCAAAATGGCTGCGAGGCATCCCAAACTCAAAGCAGAATTGCATTGACAATAATGTAAGAAAGCACGGCACAAGAGACAGGAGAAAGCCATTCCCTCTAATTTGAGCAGAGTAATTCGGGCCCAGTTAACACTGGGGCCCTTCCCTGAGTGGTAGAGGTCAACTCCAGCACCCGTGGCAGTCCCTTGAGTGACAGCTTTGGTGGCGGCTGGTGTTTCTCTCAATTGGCACATCACCAAGGCTCCGAAAGCTCATATATTGGCAGTGGAAGTGCCATTGATGGAGGGCACAATGTCATCAGAATGGATCAGAGGCTCTAGTGGGAGTCAAAGGCTTTAGCTGCCAAGGGAGGTAGCTGCAGTGTCAGCAGCTACAGATGATGCTGATGGCTTTGGGAGTGTCAGGAGAGAGCATCTGTGGCAGTAGGCTCCAGCAACAGTAGTCAGCTATCTTCATATGGCTGAGAGGACTCTAGAACCCATAGTTTAAAGAGACAGGTTCTCTTATCTCAGCTTTCTTTGTATCCTTGAACAAACTAAGTTTACAGTATTAGGTGATCTCTTAAGCCCTCAGAAAAAGATCATCAAACGATAAACGCTGAATAGAGGCAAATCCAAGCAGTGTCAAGTCCAAAGTGGCTGTGGGTAGCTCAGGGACAGTGTGGGACTCATGAGGAGCAACACCGTCTCTTTCCCAGCTCTGCCAAGGACTGAGTTTAGATGTTGACAGCACAGAATTCCAACAGCATCCTTGAAATATGAATGCTTGAGTCTTCACCTCCCATTTCACTAATTTACTGAATAATACACCCTCGGAAAAATAAAGAGCACTAAAGATGTAAAACCATAAGACTTCAAACACCTTGAAATATCTTGGATCTAATTTCTCTCTGTGCTCCATTCACAATGGCAAATTTTGTATGTTTCCCTAAAGGCAAGGAAACCAATGGAAATACCACAAAATGTGTTAAACTATAAACCAAATACTTATGAGACTTCAGTTTTTCAACACGAGTTTAAGAAAACCACATGGAAAATCTTAACATCCTCAAAATTAGCAATAAATGACAAGGCACCATATGCTGGTATTGAGTAATGGGATAAACAGGGGCATGGAGTATTTTATTCTTGATACCCCCAAAAGTATATCAGCCGAGTAAGGAGCCACCTAGAAGGCTCTCAAGAAGCTGAGCACCAGACCTGGGAGCCGGGTAAGTCAGCCACAGTCCTGCCACCCAAGGGAACTGGTTTGGGTCCTAGATGCCTTCTCCAGACAACAGCCAGCCCTCCCTCTCTCTCACTGTCGCTGTGCCATCACAACCCACCCAACAGCGCTATCTTTGTTCACCCTTTCCTCATCTCATCCACGACCTTAGACAGCTCTGAGGACACATTTCATGACCAAAAAAAAACTGGGAAAGGTAAGTTACAGAGCTCCTCTGAGTTTCTGGAAATGGAAGAGGATAGAGTGAAGACCAAAGAATCTCTGCAGAGGTACCAATGCTCCCAAATATTACTTGAAGTGGATTGAAAAACAATTTATGACATTTATTTCCTTCTCTACTCAGCAAATGCTCATATGAAAAGGAAGACTGCCACAATGCACTAGAAGGGACAAGATGAAGATTACCAATATAAACTAGGAATAAGAACTTATGACACTCTGGGTTTTCATTGAAGCGAAAACTTCAGCACTTTTATTTGTTAAAACTCTGCCAGATCATGCGAAAGATAACTTGGTAGGTGGTTCAATATTGCAATCACAAGCATTCCAATTCTGGAAAATCAAATGTAGGCAAGAAGACTGAAATAGCTATCTATTTCCAATAAGGCTATGATAATTTTCATTCTATAAATCAACCACTGCAGGAAAAAATGCTATGAAATAGTTGTCTTGGGGTAGTCAGAAGTTTGCAACTGTGAAAATGGAAGCTAAAAGCAACCAGGTTGTAGAACTTGAGATTCATTTACCAATGAGATTCGTCTATGTTCTCAATCACTGAAGTCATTTTACAGTACTACAGACAACCCATATTGCTAAACCACCCAAACTTTGATCCACTTGTGCCTGCTAATGAATAGGAACTGAAAGAAGTATTTCTCTATAGTCAGAGAGACTGATTTTAATATACATACATACCTAAGACAACAAGCAAAATATAAGCCTGTATAGGTAATCTTCAAATATGAGGAAGAAGACAACGTTTTTCAGAGATACGTGCAGACACACATATACAATAAGATATACCATCCTCTCATTCTTCATTTTTGTTAGTTTCATGTGAATCTTTCACTTAAAAAGTAAAAATATCTAGATCCCCATTCAATTTAAATATTTTCAAGCAAAGCTCCTGGGAAGGTTTCCAGAGAGTTAGATTGCTTTAGAATTGGCCATGCATTAAAAAAAGCTTTGTCTAACAAAAGTAAAAGAGTAACTGATATGGTATCCGTACATTCGCTCTGCACAAGGTTCCTGTAGCTCAAAAGAATTACTCACAAACAACAAATCAGATTGCAGCTCTGGAGAATCATACTCTGCCTCTTCCAGCAACCCTGCCAGCTCACATAGCACTCTATGGGGGCCAACCACCTGCTTCCTGAGGAATCTGTAATCTACCTTCTCCATTAGTTGCCCAAAGGGTCTCCTACTTTACACACCGCCCCCCCTCATTCATTCCATTGCATTCACCTTTCATCTCCAAGAGATTCATTAACGATAAATGTACTAGGGTTCGCTTTAACAGCACAACCAAAAAGAAAAGGCTTCAGCGTTACATTTTATAATGAAACAAAATTCAAACTCCGAGAGTCTATTGAACTAGAACTAACAGCCATTGCAGCAAGAGATTCATTCCCAGGTACCCGGCTTCTTTTCACATTACCTGCTTCAGTGTACTTCAATCCCACTTTTTCTTCTGTGTCTTTTGTCTTTGGGGGTGGCCAGACAGCCTGGAGTCGGCCAGGAGTCCTGTCATCCTGCTCAGTGGGGCTGTGGTCAGGCTGTTAAAAAAGCGGGCAAAGAAAAAAGTTAAATGAAATGTGGCTAGAGCCAATTAATCCCAGAAAACAAACACACTAACTCTAAAATTAATTTTAATGGCCAGTTGCATCTTGCTCTCGTCTACTTTAATTGAAACACATCACTACAGCATGATCCTTTTCCAGAAATGTGAAGTGATCAGTGAGGGCAAAAATAAAAAAAAAAAAAACAATTCAAGGCCAAGTGTTGCGCAACCCTTAATAGATGATTTTTATCATATAACAATTTTTTCAAAATCGTAAATAAACTTTGAGCTGAAGATTCAGATACAAATGCACTACAATCAGGTACATTTATAGGAATGTTTACAAGTGTATCCCAAACAACTCTACAGCTATTTATGACATAAAGACCAGTTTTGCATTTTCCATGAGCATTAGCTGTAGGCCAAGCTACACCTCTCTGAGCTGATCCATACTGTTAATTTCAATTTTTTTCTTTCCTATATAAAAAAAAAAAATGAATGAGATGACCTTCACATTCAAGTTTTAAAGGAGTTGATTTTTTTACAATTAGGAGAATGCTATATTGTGTTTTTAACTACCACCTAAGAATTTTTCCAAAGACTTCTATATTTTCAACGTTTTAACTGATCAACTACGTAAAAGGGTTGATATTAAGCAAGAAATTATATTCATTGTTCTTATGAACCTTAAAGATCTACTGAATAGGTCCTTACTTGTCTTTATAAATTACCTGAATTAGTTTTCTTTTAATAATAGTAAGAGCTTTCATTAATTAGATGGTTACCATGCGCTAACTTCATTTAATCCTCACAGCAACCTTGTAAGATAAGGGTTATTTTCTTCATTTTGCTGGAGCAAATTGAGGCTCAGAGATGACCAAGGCCACCCAGCTAGTAAACGGCAGAGTTAGAATTAAAACCCAGATCTCATTCTAAATCCAGTGCTCAATCAGGACGCCTTGTAACTGACACAGAACATTTTAATCACATTGCAAACATGTATTTTGCCAAATGGCAGACCTTCAAAGAAAAAATATATAGTCTTCACAGAGGTATAATTAAGTGGTAAGGAAATCTGGGCTATATTTCCATATTGCATCGCTTCCTCATGCTGCCTAGTTTTTATAAGGACATTTATTCTTAGTGTTTAAACTCAGAGTGACAGTTTTCCTTTCCTACCCTCACATATATCCCTCTTAGAACACTCCAGAAAAATGCAAGGAAGGAAGAAAATGCTTTTGTCCAACTCCATACTCCTTACAAGGACAATTTGATTATAATCATCTTTGACCTAGAAGAGGGTCACTAACAATAGGTAACTGGGATTCACTTTGACAGGAAACCTGAAAAGAAATACAGCAGCATCACATTTTATGCCAAAACACAAAATCCAATTCTACATACGCTTTTGGAATCAGAGGGGCCATCCGCTGGCCTTGACTTAGACCGTTCAAACACAGCTCTTAGCGACTCCTTCTCATGCCTCATCTTGCGCTTGAGAGCTTCCAGCTCAGAGGTGTCAGCTGTGGTCCCCTTTTTGGGGGGACGAATAAATAAGGCTTTAAAGGCCTCCAGGGCAGTCTCTGGTGACTTTGGCTTGACCTCTCCACTCTGGGTTTGGGCTTCTCCGGGGCCGCTCTGGCTCTCCTGGGCAACGCTGTGGCCCATCTCTTCTCCTCTGGGCTGTTCAGGGTCTCCTGCCTTCAGTTCAGCTTTGGGCATGTCAATGTTGAGCAGCTGAGAAAGCTGCTCCAGGAGAGTGGGAGGGGCCTTCGGATCAGTTGATTTCTGCCCAGCCTTCACTGTCTGAGGCCCTGCCTGCGCTAGAGACTTCTGAACAGGCTGGGTCAATTTGAGCAAAGCCAAGTCCCCATCCTTTGGTTTAATTTCAGTGATGGTCTCCCCTCCCTCGGATGTAGCCCCCTTCTTCAGCACACGAAGTCCACTAAAAAAGGCTGGCAGCTGGAATGACTTCTCTCCAGGGACTTCTTTTTTAGAAGAGGTATTCTCAGTGATGCCGTCGCTCAAGTTCTGGTCTATTACCGCAGGTAGGACTTGGGAACCTTCTTCTCCAGCTTGTCCTTGGCTGGGGCTGTGCTCTGTCTGAAGGCCATCATCGCCAGACTCCTGTGTGCTACTTATCTCAGATGGAGTCCTTTGAGGACTTTCTGCACAGGGCTCTGCACCATCCCTTTCCCCAGTGGTAGTATTTTCCCTAAAATCTCCTGGCTTTTCTTTGGGCTCTTGCGATGGCTCAGATAAAACAACACTGGGGGACTTTGGGCCATTGGTGTTGCTTCTCTCTTCTGGCTCCTGGCCACCATCATCAGAGTCGGAATCACTGGTGGTGTTCACAAGGGTACCACGAACCAAAATGACATCATCTCTGCTCACACTCAAAGCAGTGAGTGGAAGTTCTTCACCAGGGAGAGAAATCCCTGCCTCTGCCGTTGCCTGACTTCCCTCTGACTCCATCTCCATCTCTACCCTTGCAGTCTTCCCATCATTTCCAAGGTCAGGTGGAACCTGAGCCTCTGCCTCCTGTTGATCTGAGCCATTGCTGGGATCATCAAGCTGAGGTATGGGATCCACGACTAAACTGTGGAATGCTTTCAGCACTGCATCTTCCTCTTCAGGCTTCACAGATTCCAATTTACTTGTAAACCCAAACAGAGTTTTCATAGAGAACTTGCTCAGGATCGACTGAGCCATTTCCAGTCCGGCTTCGGGTTTTTCTGGTCCTGAGATATCATTGCCATTCAGAGAGTTACTAAGGTCCTCCATGTCTCAGCAGTGCCCTCAGTGGGAGTTCCGACTTGTTACCTTCCCCAGCTTTCTCAGCTTATCCGCTCCATCAGCTCTTAACTTACAGGACAGAGAGCAACAGGACCCGGCAGCCAGACTCCACAGCCGAAGAGCGAGCACACTTGGTTTCTTTCAGGTCGCTCACTGCGCCCTCCTTCCGGTTTGCGCGATGATGGTGTGCCCAGGGCAACTGTAAAAAGTCCGTGGAGCTTTATGCCTAGAAGCAGCCGAGGCTGCACACCTTACTACACACAGGCTGGGGAGGCTGCTCCTCTGGGACTTCCGTATTTATTCCCGGGGACAAAAAGCTTTTTGTCGTAGGGAAAGTCAGCCTGCTCCCCTCATCCCAGCCCTGGACTTCACCACGAGCTCCGCCCCAGTGCCTGCCCTTCTCCTGGTTGCTTTCAACTTCCTCATTGGTGAGCGCGCGAGGCTCTTGAAAGTGCTGAGCAGGCAAGCTGATCCTGACAGTCCTCAACCACCCCCTGGAGCAGCCCAAGAAATTCTTAAGGGAATGAGGAGAAAATGACTGAAATACTTCTTACGCACCCTCCTTTGCCCTCTAAATTATGGTCAGAAGCCTGTGGCATCCAGGCCAAAAAAACTAGCAGCGCAGACAGATCCAGAGCCACTTACAAAGCCCGAAGCAAAGAAATAAAAGTAAAGAAAATAGATCATCTCAAAATGCCAGGAACTCTCAAAAGCAGTTAATTTACTGCCCTTGAAGCTTTCTTTTTTTTTTTTTTTTTTAAGTGCTTTCTTCCGCTTCCCAGCAGGTTTCATCTGGAATGCAGATTTCAGCTGCCGGGGCCAGAGAAGGAAAACCAACACGACTGGTTTCAGATTACGGCTGTTTTAGCTCGGCCCTGCTGTCTCAGTGTTCTACAAACAGGTACTCAGGCAAGCACGCCCACCACGCCCAGTGTCCACCAGCCTTAGGGTGGCGGAGTAAACAGCCCCAGCCTGGCAGGAATGATTACCCTCCACGCTCTCTGTGCCAACCTCAGGCTTCTGCTCAGCAGCTCTGACTTCCTGGCTTCTTAGGAATCCTGGTGGCCGAAGGGCACGCCTCTCTGCTTCAGTGATCCAACAAACTAAATGAAGCCTGGCATGGGACAAAGTAACACACAACCTGCCTTGTTAGGCAAAGCAGTTCATCAGAGGTCCCCCAGGAGCCACATTCCCCTAAAGGACAAAACATCTGAAGGGTCTCTACCAGTCAGGTCTCTATCACAGACCCAATTTGCCTAAAACAAAGATAGGACAGACAAAACCACCACTGAACATCAGCTGATTGTGGTTTCCAACACTGATTATCTGCTGGGAACCTGGCAAGGAAGGTTGTGGAAAAACTGCAGCTCTGTTTCCTAGTTGCATAGCTGCCTCTTGGGAGAGCTTCCCGTTGCAACTGAAGATCTCAGTGTTTTTGAAATCCCATCCAGTCAGCAGGCATTTAGTAAGCACCTGCAATGGACGAGGCACCGTGCTGGATCAGGAGAGTCAAACTGGCTTAATAGTAATCATGACTTAATAGTAATCACTGGCTCTTTGAGCAATGCTGCAAGAAGATCGAGCCCAACTGCAAATAGCAATTTATTCTGCAAAATAGAAGCTGTAGCCACAAGCAACGTGACAGTCTTTCTTTATGTGAAGCGGGGAATGGCTGTGGGTCCCACACTGATAACTTGAATGTTCCCCAATAACCATTAATACTGAGAAATTCTGAACGCAGTGCATTTCTAGCAATGTGTTCAAAGGAACCCTCACACAAAAAAGGTACAGATTATTATATCCCATCGAACCCTACGGGCAAATTAAGACAGTACCTCCTAATCCTTGATTTCACCTTGTGTCTAAATGGACACCTTCCTGTTTACTCCTGATCCCAGTATATTTTGGGATTATTAACTAGGGCACATCTAATCAAAAGGCCACACGACACACAGAAAGATGCATTGGTGCCATGGAAGCCTTAGAACAAGCTTCCTGTCTAGAGGAAATGCCCATTGATAAAATCAGACTTCTGTTTCTTGAAGACTGAGAAAAGAGGAATCATCACACTAGATCATACACCAGATGATAAAAATCAGTCTTCAGAACTACGAGAACCATCAAACATACAGGTCGGGGGAGGACACGTGGCACATATTTGATGTTTTTTTTTTTTTTTTTTTTTTAACTGAGATGGCTCCATTTTCTCAGACATAACTAATTATTGACTTCCAGAATAAGTATCCAAGCACCCTCAGCAGATTTGAGCAAAATGGGACATAAGCTGGAAGGGACTGTTGCTCTTCGACACTACAGCATGGAGCCCAATTGTAAAGTTTCAGCATCCTCCCAGCACACATGGACGCCAAACAATTTCATGGAAAGTGGGGCAAGTCTTGGGTCCCAGGAGATCATTTGCTCCCAGCCCCTTGACTCGAGGTAGGTATTATTCAGTTCATTTTAAAAGTGAAGCAACCATGGCCAAGATGACATAATTGACCCAAGTTACACAGCTAATAAGCGGGGAATAGTAATAGTATCCAACATTTATTAGGTGTTTACTACATACCAAGGACTATTCTGGGTGCTCCACATATATTAACTGATTAATACACATAACAATGAGGTTGGTATTCTCTTTTTTCTATTTGGAAACTGAGGCACAGAAAGATGAAGTGGCCTGCCCACATTCACAGTGTCAGTGAGTGGTGGAACTTGAATCCAAGCCATCAGGTTCCAGAAGCCACAACCACTTTTCTAAAACCCTGAGCTCAGCTTCCTGCCATAACAAGACTCCACACACGCCTGCGTCTTGAAGTGCACAGGCGTGTCAGCCCAGCTGGTGGCCTCTCCCGAGGACATGTAATATACTTTACACTCTGAGATGACACAGAAGACTGACTTCACGAAAAACTTATTATGAGAAGGACTATTCTTTTCCCTTATTGTAATTTAGGGGAAAATTGAGAGGGGCTGCTTAGAAAAATCAAGCAAAAATTCCTAGCTGGATTGTCTACTGGTCGCAGTCAGGACATAGAGTCTCTGAACTCAAACACATCAAGAGGCTTTCCAGCTCACCCATACGATTCTCCTTCATTTATAAAGTGTAACTCCATTACAAAGACATATTCATCCAACAATCATTATTAAACACCAACTATGTACGAGGCCCCGAGGATATGAAGATGAAGAAAGACCAGCCCTCCAACCTTCAGAAACATATAGTTTAACGGGGGAAATCAGCTAAGAAAGAGGTGACTCTGTTCATAGACTGTAACTAAGTCCTTTATCCCCCAGACGCAGTCTGAATAGCAACAGCTGGACCTCAAACAATTTTGAATGAAAGCAAGCAGTGACCATCTAAACATGAAGATGAGTGAGAAAGAGTGGCATGGAAATTCAAATCGATCTTTGAATATTGACTCTTTTTCAGGCCTCTGGTTCTCATAACCATGAAAAATGTTACTACTTCTGGTCATTTAGGAACCTGAAAAATGTCTCAGACTGTAATGTTGCAATGAGCAGCCTACAAACTTTACTTTTTTTAAAAAAAATTGGCTCCTGAGTTAACATCTGTTCCCAGTCCCTCCCCCTCCCCCAGCCCCCCAGTGCATAGTTGTATATTCTAGTTGTAGGTCCTTCTAGTTCTGCTCTGTGGGATACCGCCTCAGCATGGCTTGATGAGCCATGCTAGGTCTGTGCCCAGGATCAGAACCAGCAAAATCCTGGGCTGCCGAAGCAGAGCACACGAACTTAACCACTCGGCAACAGGGCAGGCCCTTATTAATTGGTTGGTCTTGAAAAATGGGTCTATTTAATGTTCTAACATTTTCAGGGGGAAAAAATAATCACTTCCCTTACACATTATTTATCTCAGCGTCTTATTCTGTGATGAATAATTATTAAGTACCTACTACAAAAGACCAGTGACAGCCAAGACTTTCTCCTTTACAGCCTCACCTAATTCTTTTGTTCTAACCTCAAAACGCTTAAGCTCTCTAATAGCTACACCTGTGCAAAAGGCCTGATTAAAAATGATCTACCTTAGACAACTAAGTTAAAACAGACATAATTAATTAGGTAGCATTAAACTCACGTGATGTCCTTTGTAATGATGTTAAAAACAGTCGGTACCCAGCCACTTGAAAACTGAACATAGTATCTGTATGGAGAGTTTACTACCAGTGAATTTTCCATGTTTCTCCCATCTCTCCATCCTTTCAGATTGAAGCTGGAGCCGATTGTGCCTCATGGCAATAAGAGCATCAGCCCAACAGCCCACCTGGTGAGGTGAGGCTAAAAGAGTAGTTGCAACAAAAAAGACACATCACTTCCTGAGAGCAAGATAACCTAGCTTCTCGACTCTCATGGGAATAATCAGTCTGAAGAACTGAGTTTTTAAAAATTCAATTCGCAGAAATTACACACTGCCTAAAAGAAAAACTTCCAAATCCCACACGCCCTTACTCTTTGCAGCCCTTCCCCTTATCATTCAGCTTAGATAATTCCCTCTCACATTCTCGAAAAACCCAGAAAGGCAAGGAAAAAGTAAAGCAAATGAAGATTACGTTTCATGGTGTTAGGCTACTTAATTCTCATGTTTCTCGTTACCTAATTTATTTCAAGTTGTGGGCCTGATTTTAATGACTGTTTCTAGTTTCCTAAAGTGGTTCAACTAGGTTCATGTGACCATTGCTTGAGACAACAAGTAGAAAGCGGAGTTAAAATTAGTAAGAGTGTAGAAACTATTTCTGTGGAAGAAAAACTTTAGAGCAATGGCCTTGGAAAAGTAAGTACAGTCATGTGTCGCTTAATGACAGGGATAGGTCCTGAGACATGCATCGTTAGGCAATTTCATCATTGTGCTAACACCCTCGAGTGTACTTACACAAACCTAGATGGTATAGCCTACTACACACCTAGGCTATACGGTACTAATCTTAGGGGACCACTGTCGTATATGCAATCTGTTGTTGACTGAAACATCATTATGCAGTGCCTGACTGTAAGTAAACTGTGAATAAAGGTATGTGTGGGGTAATGGGTGGAGATGTGTTTTTTGGGTTAAAGAAGTATGTTTTAATGTACCAAATGAAGTCTGGTACAAAAGGTGAGAGCTGAGGAAATTATGACGTCACAAGGACGCCAAAAGACATTTGGTAAATGAATGAGGTGTCTTATGAAAGGAGCATAAGATTATAGAAGAAATTGGATAGAATCAAATTGTTGGGAGGCTAAATGGGACTTCAGAAATATTAGAAATCAACTAGGTCAAACCTTCTTATTTCAAAGATGAAGACATCCGAAGTCAGGAGAAGCTGAAGAGCTGGTACCAGTCCACACGGCTCAAGGGGGGTGGCAAAATGGGAAGCAATGTGCTCTAACTCCTGGTCACCCCGTGTCACATCCCCCACTGCCTTGTCCTGTGATCTCACCTTCTTCCTGAGCAGCATCCTCCTTATGCTTATTTTCCACATCTTCGAAATGGAGTCGTGAGGCCAAATGAAAGACAAAACTAGAGACCCTCTTCGCCTTCTCCTTCTGTTTCAGCTTTACAGCACCTTCCCTGCCTTCCTGGTGTGGCTTCCCACTGCAAACTAATACAACACTTATAACAGCCCTTCTGGGTCAGCCTATCAGAAGCCAGAAACTTGTTTTTACTACTCAGCTAAAATGAAAACGGGCTGCAGCTGCCTATTGCAAGGACAGGTCTCAGTGATTAAGGCCTTCTTCCATTGAGCGGTCTTAGTGTAAAATGTCTCTAAGACTGGGCAGCATCAAAGCTTCCATGGAACTGTCTCCACTGGGCAGCATCAAAGCTTCCATGGAAATGTCTCCATGGGGCAGTATCAAAGCTTCCATGGAAATGGGTTGGATGTCAATAACAAACTAGAAGACTCTGAAAGGGAAGAGGAGAGACTGGGGCATACATGAGAAGCTAGAGGAGAGCAGTAGGTATGTGATCTTTCAATGATCAAGGAATGAGGGCAGTGTGCAGAGTTAAGAACCTGGCCCTGGGCCCTGGGCTCACATCCTACTCTGCTCCTTCAAGAAGCTTGACCTTAGGCAAGTTATATAAACAACCTGTGTCTCAACTTCCTCACCTGCAAACTGGGAATAAGAATAGTACCTATTTCATGGGTTATTAGGAGCATTAATAAACTAATATGTGTTTGACACTCTCGTCAATGTCTGGCACATAGTAAGTACTTCCTGGGTATGATGTTTTCACAGGAAAGGAACAACTTTCTTAGGGGTGCTAACCAGCATCTAACAGAACTTTTTTTTAACCATGTCAATATGAAATAAATATTTACTGATAAACTGACAGCTCAAGCAGGAGGTTGCCTCTCCCAATTTCCTCCTACATATGCACTTGGGCAGAGGCGCCATTTGGTCAGAACAGGACTGTTGTTATAGAAAGGCCTACTAAGGGCCCCAGTGCCACATCTGTGCCACGAGAGAATTGAGCTCTAAAGAAAATTCTTTCAAGGGATATCTTTGTGTGTTTCAGGACCAGTGCTCTCTGGATGGGTTTCTTCCACTTGTGTCACCTGAAGAGAGTAATTAAAGTTTTCACAGGTGGCCTCTGTAGAGGGTGACAGAGTTCACCCTGTTCTTGATTACTTTTCCTGTGCTCCAAGATGATTTTTAAACCAACTCA
Source organism: Equus quagga (assembly GCF_021613505.1). Lineage (NCBI taxonomy): Eukaryota > Metazoa > Chordata > Mammalia > Perissodactyla > Equidae > Equus > Equus quagga. The sequence continues at coordinate 32,397,599 of NC_060268.1, read as the reverse complement.
ATCATTTCAGAGGCAAGAGAAATCCAAGAATTGGGAGTTTCCTTCCACTGTTTTCCTAAGAGTTTATTGACACCCGCTGCTGCTGCTATGCGAGTGTGGTCCCCCAACACTGTGATTCCTCTCCCTGTGGGGAAAGTGTTCCCAGACGATGACTGGCCTGGGAATGTGCCCAGGTCTCCAACAGCAAAGCACTGACCATTTTCTTTTTTGTTTGTTTGTTTATTTAAGCCAACTCATTAGACTTCAAAGGTGTTACTTCATTTAAAATTTCCTTATTCTTACAAATATGAAAATCAAGCTTGAAATAGTTACTAAATCACTGGTTGGGATCTTACAGTCAAATGTTTCCAAGATTGATTCCACCAAGCAGTATCAAAGGTTCCTTGGAAATGGATTCAATGTTGATGATAAAATAAAATAACGTAAGTGGGGACTAGCCAGGTGGCACAGAGGTTAAGTTCACACGGTCCACTTTGGTGGCCAGGTTTCACTGGTTCGGATCCCAGTTGTGGACGTACACACTGTTCATCAAGCCATACTGTGGTGGCATCCCACATACAAAATAGAGGAAGGTTGGCACAGATGTTCACTCAAGGACAATCTTCCTCAAGCAAAAAGAGGAAGACTGGCAAGAGATGTTAGCTCAGTGCCAATCTTCCTCAACAAAAATATTAATAAAATTAATAATGTGAGAGGGAAAATGAAAGGCTATGACTTGAGTTGTGACACCAGAGGGGAGGAAAAAATGGAGCATTCTTTAAGGTACAGACCTTCCTGGGACATGCTTCTGAAGGGTTTGGAGCTGTTCCAAAATGAATAATATTGATGTCCCTCACAGATAATCACTACAGAAGGTATGGAGTCCATAGAGAAAGCATTTCACTGTGATTAAAGTTGCTTGTGATAAAAGTTTGAGATGAAGATCTGGAATCTAACAAACCATATATACCCATGGCTGCATATACTCTCCTTCTTCCCAAGTAGTAAAACCAGACAGTCATTGACTATGCTATAACTGGGCATCTTTTTCTTGTCCTTAATTTTTTTTCAGTAAAAGTTATCTTGAGGGGCCAGCCCAGTGGTGCAGCAGTTAAGTGTGCACGTTCCACTTCGGCGGCTTGGGGTTCGCTGGTTTGGATCCTGGGTGCGGACATGGCACTGCTTGGCAAGCCATGCTGTGGTAGGCATCCCACATATAAAGCAGAGGAAGATGGGCATAGATGTTAGCTCAGGGCCAGTCTTCCTCAGCAAAAAGAGGAGGATTGGCGGCAGATGTTAGCTCAGGGCTAATCTTCCTCAACAACAAAAAAAGTTATCTTGAGAATATTAGTTCAAACACCAAAGATCCAAGTATCATTTAAAAATAATTTTATATTTAAAGGAGGCAATAGAAAAATTAGGGAGGATGGGGATTTACTTAAAATGAAATGAAGGCGAATGAGAAGAGCATGCATTAGGGGAGAGGAGGGAGAGAACTAACATTCTTTTAGGGTGTCATTGTTGTCCCAAGTAGGCACCATGCTAGGTTCCTTATGCAAGTTTTCTCGTGCCTTAAGTCCTTCCCATAACTCTGAGAAAGGTATCACTGACCCCATTTTATAGATTAGTGCTATCCAGTGCCTGTTTCTGCAATGACGGAAATGTGCTGTATCTATGTCATCCAATACAGTAGAGACTAGCCACAGGTGGCCTCTGAGCACTTAAAATGTGGCTAGTGTGACTAAGGAACTAAATTTTTAATTTTAATTAATAGCCACAGATGGCCAGCAACTACTGTTTGGACACTGCTGTAGATGTTAATATAGCATTCACAGAATGCTCAAATGTTCAAAGAAATTAGGTCAGTTCTCAGATTACACAATGAGTAGCATAGCCAGTATTTGAACTGGACCAATCTGATTCTAAATGTTCATTCTTTTCATTACAGTAAGTCAAGAACTATAGTATTTTGTGAGAGTTCTCTTTCACATTGAAACATCTGAATGGAGGCAAAATCGATCACCTGGTTGCCAGAATGAAATGACTCCTGAAGTTAGAAGGAATTTGCAGAGAACAGAAAGGACACAAAGATTATGGACCCTGATTTGATCAGTAATGAATCCTTGAAGTTAATACTCGCATGATGCAGTAATTTTAAGAGAAAAATATGGAAGCAAATGTAAATGCGTTAAAATTACAAAGAAGAGGGGCCGGACTGGTGGCACAGTGGTTAAGTTCACACATTCCACTTTGGCGGCCCAGGGTTTGCTGATTGGGATCCTGGGTACAGATCCCATGCACCACTTGTCAAGCCATGCTGTGGCAGGCGTCCCACATACGAAGTAGAGGAAGATGGGCATGGATGTTAGCTCAGGGCCAGTCTTCCTCAGCAAAAAGAGGAGGATTGTCGGCAGATGTTAGCTCAGAGCTAATCTTCCTCAAAAAAAAGAAAAAAATTACAATGAAGAAAATAAGCTACGCATTGCCAGGGCTACAATTCTATTCTTGAACACAGTTGAAGAAGGCAGGGAAAAGTAGAGAAGGAGATAAGAGCTGTGGCTTTGAAGTGGAGTGTACTTGGGTTCAATAAGAGATATTACTTATGAATTGCATACCAGCTACGTCACTTAGGCAAGTTCCTTAACTTCTATGAACCAGTGTCTATGTGTGTAAAATGGGAAAAATATTTAACACATAGGATTGTTTTAAGAATTAAATGTGCTAATTCCTAACCCAGCGCTTGCTTGACTCCCCACAGACAATAAACAGTGGTCATCGTTATGATGGAGTGGGTATACTTTCAGGAATCAATGAGCAGGAGAGAGGAATCATATTTCCATAATTTTGAAATATATTCGTTATCACCTCCATTTTGTACATCATTTTAATTTGGGATTTAAATGAAACAAGTATATACAGCACTGCTGTCATTCTCAATGCTTTAAAAAGTATCATGAAGTATTCTGAAGACATGTCATAATAGTTCCTAGAATCGAGGTCACTTTCTATAGCTGCAGAGGGAAGTTTACCATGTTCATACACAGGACATTTATGTAGCAGCTGAGTTCTTAATGCTATTTAGAAATGATGATAGTAAATCAAGATGCCTTAATTGAAGCCTGTAAAAATGCAAAGGTAAGAGAAAAATAGCTGGACCATAAAAACTGGAACCTCATGTTAACATAGGAGTGCTCTCGAACATTCTGTGGGCAAAAGTGACGGCATTTGAAATTCTAAATGAGTCATGTGGGGTTGTAATTTTAGCCACAAATTCCCATCTTTGTCCTGGAGAGAGAAGAGAGAAAATGTTCTTCTGAACTACACACATGGAACATGAATGATACACGTAGAAAGAGACCAGAGTTTAAAGAGACGAGCGAAGTTCATAGCACTGAGTCCAGTGAGGGCACACAGAACTCTTGTTTTTTGGACAGAAAAAGGAGGCTGAAAAAAATGGAACTCGTTCACAGGTGGCAAAAGAGCAATCATTTGAATTTTAGAGAAATCAAGATATTTCAGCTGCAATATTTCAATTCATTTAAACAAAATTCCTAGACAAATTTCTCACCGTAAAACTCAGTTCAATTCTGTAAACTCTCAGGCTTTGAAAGAGCAACATGAAGTTTTCTCTGGGTATACTCTTAAGAGTCCAAATTTTACATGAACAGCAATTATATCTCCTGTTAGAAGAGACAAAGAGGAAATTTGGACAATTAAGTGTTACCAAGATCAAAGAAAAGCGAATTTCACAATTCCATTAACCATTACCGTGATTCAACGGTTAAGCTAAGCTTATTATCCTTTTTGTTTTATAAAGAAATCTGAGATGTTAATAGATTTGTTATTATCTTGCAGTAAATAGAGAGGACAGGTGGATGCCAAGGGAGGTGCATGAAATGGCACAAGAACTGACCTTTATGATTGGTATAAATTAGGATTTCTATTTAAATGTGATAACAACCTTCCACACCGATTTCAAAATTAGAACTAATTTTAGAAAGATAACTGTTTACATTTCATGGTGTTTAGGAAGAAAATCAGATTACTTTTTTTCAAATGCTTTATCATGACAAATTGATGAAGAATTTGTAAGGGGAAAAAAGAGGATTTTCCAGTTCAATCAATAATTCATCAATTCCAACTGTTCTTTTTACCTGGATGGTTTCTTGATCATTTATCATACAGCCAACAGACACATGATCTCTAGCTCTCTCTCTTTTTCACTGTCTTTCTCACTCTCTCTTTGACGCATACATACACCACACATACGTACTCACACATACAAATAAACACACTCCTTCAGAAGACAAGCTACTTTGATATTTCTGAATTCACTTCACTTGAAATATAAGCCCCATTGTTATGAAGATGCTAATGATTTGGGTAAGTTAATCTGTGGCCTTCAGCTTTAAGTGGTACGCTCTCCCTGGCTTCCATGAAAACAAGACAAGGATGTGGCCCTTTCAATCTACTACAAAGTCACCATGGCAGAGAGCACTCTGCATTCTTTGCTGTTGGATCTAATTCATGCTGTGGAGTTTACCATTGAGGGGTGAAGGAAGGTGGAAGGACTGAAATCTACATATGTTCCCATCAGTGTTTCCTCATTCATTTAAAAAACCCAGGGTCTTTAAAAGGCACACTGAAGCATCTATTGTCCCATGTTAGCAGATGCAGAATCTTCACTTGGATTGAGTTCTGCATTGTGATTTTGGTTGTGTTTCTAGCTATCTAAATAATTCTGAGCCTGGTTCTCAATCCTTCTCATTGATTAGGGGAGCCAATTCATTCCATTAAATGATTTTTTTTTGTTAAATTAAAAAGAAAACAAACAAGCAAAAAAGCATCCAAAGCAGTGGAGAGGTAGAGGGGCTTAACATTTAAGCTCTTGGGTCTGGACTCAGACAGACCTGGGTTCAAATCCTTGCACCTGATTTTACTGAACCTCCCTCCTTATTTGTACAATAGGTATAATAATACCTCAAAGGATGGTGTCTGGAATTTAGGAAGTGATCATTGCATGCAAGTTTTTGTTACTAGTTTAGACACCTAAGGTTGGGTGTGGACTTGGCAATTATATCCTTCTGTTCACAAGATGCAACTACTTGGAACCCGATGCTGTGTCCTCCCTGGCCAATTAAGCAAATTCCATAAGGAGAATGCAGGGCCCCACAGGTGAGAAGGTGATTGAGATGATCTTTGGAAAACAGAATTGTCAAAGAAGAATTTAAAGAGTTTAAAAGTTTGGCATGCAAAATCCTACTGCCAGAATTTGTACAACCAATATATAAGACTAATGACTGCCTGCCTTTTCTGCTTTTCATATCTTCTTTTCAATCTCAGGTCACACTTCTTTTAGTGTCTTTTCCACCCTACCCATGTCCCTTGTTTACAGATATTTTATAAACCATCCTCCATAGTGTTTACCTCCATGGTGTTTCCTCTCAAATGGAATCTTCAAGAAACTGCACTTGTTATAAGAAGTTAGGCCCTATTTACTTTCTAGTCTGTCCATGTTCAATTGCCTTTCACACATCTGGTTCCAAGTGCACTGGAAACTGATGAGCATGGCTAATGGTAGCTCCTAGTTTGTTGGAATATAAGAAGCTGCCCTTAAGGCTAACTTTGAAAAGTTCATGCTCTAAATGGGCACGCTGGGGGGACTGTGGGTTTATCATATGTAGATGCTATCTTAGGGCAATTCACACATTTGATGCATTTAGCTGTTGCCACAAAAGTGATAGCTAGGGTTGCCAGATTTGGTAAATAAAATACAGAACAACCAGATTTGAATTTGAATTTCAGACAAACAACAAATAATTTTTCACTATAAGCATGTTCTATGCAATATTTAGCAACCTCACAACCTAAAAGTGGAAGTGACTGAGCACTGGGTGTGGTCTTTCAAGAGTTTTGTAGATGGCCCAGAATGGGCCACAGAATTTCCTTGAGCAGGACTGCAGGATAATCACCCAAACAGAACTTCTCTACAGAGCAATCTGGCTGACAGTCAGCCAATTGGCACCAAGACAGCAGCACTGGTTGCTTAAACACTGAAATACATTCCAGTTGGTAAACAGGTGATGCCCTGAGCCTCCCTAGTGTCTACCCTACACCAGCCCCCGCTCCTGCCATTCCCCTAAGGAATCGCTGGACCTTCTCACAATTCAGTAACTAAAAGATGAATGCAACATGTGACAACATGGATGGAACTTGAGGGCATTATGCTAAGTGAAATAAGTCAGACAAAGACAAATATTGTATGTTCTCACTTACATGTGGAACAAAAAAAAAACTGAACTCATAGAAACAGAGAACATATAGACGGTTGCCAGAGGCAGTGGGAGAGGGGCAATGTGTGAAGGTGGTAAAAAGGTACAGATTTCCAGTTATAAGATTAATAACTTTTGGGGATGTAATGTATAGCATGGTGACTACAGTTAACGATACTGTATTGCATATTTGAAAGCTGCTAAGAGAGTAGATGTTAAAAGTTCTTATCACAAGAAAAAAAACATGGTAACTACGTGAGATGATGGATGTTAACTAAACTTATTGTGATGGTCATTTCGTAATATACACACACATCAAATCATTATGTTGTATACCCTAAACGTATACAATGTTCTATGTCAATTATACCTCTAAAAAACTGGGGGAAAGAAGAATTGCACAGAAGAAACAGAAAGAAGTGGTATGAGTCTTCAAATTGAGTTAGGAGACCACAAATTTTGGTCCTGCTATCCGAGATGTGACATTGTTCCTCATATCAGGACAAAGATTCACTTGGAGAATGTTAAGGTTGATTTGTTTCCTTTCAGTAAACTAATTTCCATTCCACATATCTAACATTGCTTGGGTTGATTTACACTCCTATAATAGAATCAGGAAATCTAATATTATAGCTAAAAGGAACTTTGTCTCATCTGTTCCTGTTCCTCCTCATCCTGTCAATACATACTTGATAAAGAAACTGAAGCCCACGGGAGTTAAGCGAGTGCCCAGGGTGCCATTGCTAGTTAGTGGTTGAGCCAGGAGTGGAAGTGAGTGAGATCTTCCACTCTGGGTCTAGAGCAGAGGTCAGACAACTACAAATCTAGCCCACTGCTTGTTTTTGAATGGTCCGTAAGCGAAGAATGATTTTTACATTTTTAAGTGGTGGGGGGAAAAAATCAAAAGATGAACAATACTCCTTGACATGTGAAGATTATATGAAATTCAAACTTCAATGTCTATAAACTTTCACTGGAACACAGGCACACTCATTCATGGATGTATTCTCTATAGCTGCTTCTCTCAGCAGAGTTCAGTGGTTGCAACACAGACTATATGATCCCCAAAGCCTAAAATATTTCCTCTCTGGCCTTTTACCCCACCTCCCCCCCAAAAAAGATGAATGCACAGCTAAATAAGGGGCCTTAATATCAGCACCAGCCCTAACACTCATAGCCATTCTGATTTGTGGATGCCAAACTCCCACCAATTATTAAATGTTTGAGCTATCACCCACGCATACTAATGAGAAGCAGCATATCCATTGGAAAAGGCTGAGGAAAGTAACTTCCTGATGGTGACACTGCAAATCAGGTCCAAAACCTAAAACAGAGCAGTGCTGTCCAACATTTAAGGCTGATGCAAGTATCACACAGTAATATACACCTCCTTGCCTTTACTGCTCAAAGCCCACCAGAGGAAAGACGTCCTTGTGAGCTGGTGTGGTGAGCACTCACAGGATGCAAACTTACTCAATCAGCAGGACCCTCTCAAGTGGAACTCTTACTTAGGATATCAATATTTAAAACATCAGAGCCAAACTGTACTGTCTAAAGAGGGGAAGGGCTTGGAGGTGAGGTGCCTTAGGACCCAAGGTCTAAAAAAACCACTAATGTAGAAAATAATCTACAGAAAATATCCTGGTTTTTAAAAATTGTAATTAATGGGAAACTAAGACATAAATATTTATATATTTTATTATGTATTTATATAAATGCTTTATATAAATATATATTGTTTATATATTCTATACATTGTATACAATATATGAATATTATATTTGTTATATATATATATATATATATATGTACCATTAAAGACTGGTTCAGGTGATAGACCTTTTTTTTTTTAAGATTGGCACCTGAGCTAACAACTGTTGCCAATCTTTTTTTCTTTTTTCCTTTTTGCTTTTTTCCCCCAAATCCCTCTAGTACATAGTTGTATATTTTTTTAGTTGTGGGTCCCTCTAGTTGTGGCATGTGGGATGCCGCCTCAACACGGCCCGATGAGCAGTGCCATGTTCGTGCCCAAGAACCAAACTGATGAAACCCTGGGCTGCCAAAGGGGAGCACACAAACTTAATCACTCGGCCAGGGGGCCGGCACCGAAATAGACCTTTTTTATGCAGTGATATGTATCAAAAGCCTAAAAATACGTATAGATAATAATCTGAAATTTATTTTAGGGAAATAGTCTCAAATATTGGGATGGGGGGACGTATAGGAACAATTATATTTATGGTAATGCTATTTATTTCCAAATTGTAAGATACTATTGCAACATTGGAAACAACTTCAACATCCGATAATAGGAAAATGATTAAATAAATTTTGGGATATGCTATAGTGGAATATTATGCATTCACTTAAAATAGATCTAGAAAAAAATGGTAACAACATGGATAAGCAATGTAAGAGTAATTGGTAAAGAAAGAAGGATATAAAATCTATGTTTACCTGTTAAAGAAAAAAATCCTTCATTTAAAATAAATCATACACAGTGAAAAATACAAAGAAAATGTATCAAATTTTAAGTTGTTGTTGGCTGTTCAGATTACAGATTATTTCTTTTCTTTCAATTTAACTAAATATTTCAAATTTTCTAAAAAGATTGTATATGATTTTTATAAGTGAAATAAGTAAAATTAAGAAATAATTTCATTCACAGGGGAGAAGGAAAACCAGAAATACATAGTTTAGCCAATGTTTAAAAAAATCAAAACAGAATCTTTTAAAAACACAGAAGAAAAAGAAAGGAGTCTTTCAAAATCCATTTCCACACTTCCATGCTCCAGGCCTGCTGTGGCAGCAGGCTCCACATAGTCATCTGACCAACAGATGTCACTGTTCCACTTCCTACTCCAAGCACATCTCAAGATGTACAACTTTACTTTTAGGCAGAGGGCCAAAAACAAAAACTTTACAAATTTCCATGTCATCTCATGAAGCGTTGTACACTTTTCATCTTTCAGCTTCATTCCAAACCTCCTTTTACCGTAACTGGGATGTCAAATGCTTTTCTAAAATGACATTCTACGACTGCGGTTTTTACGGTTATGAAAAGTGCTTCTGCTCTTGGTTGCTTGAGAAAATCGCCACCCCTGTGAACATCACAGACCTAACCCACGCTCCTCAAACACATATTTCCAGGCCTGAAAGTAATGAATGGGAAGGGATTAAAAGAAATGAGGGACACAAGATCGTCAATAGGCATTAAAGCTAATGGTGGGGAAAAAAAAGTACTTCTCGGATTCCTAATGCTCACCCCCATCTCTGAGAGGAAACTGCGAGGTTTAGAGGGATAGTGGGAATCCGGATAGTCTGGTCAATCCTATCAGGCCATCTACAATGTGGAAGCAGCTAAGACCCAGCCCACTGCTTTGTATGGGGTAGTCAATGCTTCTGTGTCGATGAATACACGAATGAATGAGAAAGGAGAAGACTGTGTTTCTCAAATGGGTCACCCCGTATTCAGCAGATTTCCTGCCAACCTGCTCACCTGTTATTTGAGCAGCAGGAGAGAAAGAAAGGTTTAGGAATGTGTGAGGAAGACAGGCTATTTGGATTCACTGGAGAATCTAGAGCATACCAGTCTGCTAACATATGTTCTCAAATTTTTAGAAAAATGATATTCAGAGGTGAGTTGCAGTAAATGGGTACTCCCGTGACAAACAGAAATGGCAGGCAATAGGATATATTGGAGTACATAAGGAAGCCATTTGGGGTAAAGCTAATTCGGCCTTTGTTTTTCCAAAAGGGCCTGACGCGTCCATTGAGCACGCATTGTATATCTGCTTTAAACAATTGCTATGGCAAGAACAAATGCCCTTAAGGTAAATGTGCAACTTCCTCCCACACTGGCATTTCCTTAAGGATAAGCATCTTTCCTTAGACTAGGAACTGATTGCTGGGCTCACCTGTGACCACCCAGCTCGAAACAACAGACCTGCCACCCTGCTGTGTCCAGCAAGACAGCAGACCTACCTGCTGTGTCCATCAATCGCTGTGCCAACAGAGCAGTCTCACGACTATTGTAAAAGGGACATTTCAATCATATGTGAAACATCCTCTTTGAGGGTATATAACCACTCTCCCCACCCCACTTCTTCGGTGCCCTTTCTTCCTTCAGGAAGAAAGGCCCTGGGCCATGGTCCTCACATTTTAGCTCAGAATAAACTCACTCAAATTTTCATTTATAGATTGGTTATGGATTATTTTCGTCAACACCCACAATGAGATTTAGGCAGCAAAGCTGATGTAAGCAGAGTCCTCTGATAAACCATAAATACAGTCACTTTCTAGTGCTCACAGTTTCAGGTCACCGAGATGTATCTCTTTTCTGCAACTGATTGATTTTTAGACAATGTCCCTCACTCAAAATGCAGCTTCAGCAGCTTTAGAAACACAATTTACACTAAATGCATATTAAAAGAGCCTCTGTTGACTCAAAGAATCACATCTCAAACAGGCAGATTTCTACTTACATGGAGATCCAAGTACAATTCGCTTCTGTTTGCCTTCTCTCTCTCCTCGTGGAGCAGAAATGGACAGGCTGGTCCTGCTCTATACCCCAGGACCCATGTACCTCCATCCCTGTTGGGAAGGTCTTTAGTTGCTGTCTGCTCATTGAAACAGTCCCGAGGAAAGCCCTCGGAGGAGATGCCTAGACAAACACAGAGAAGACCATCAATGTCACAGAGGCTAGAAAAAACATCAAGCCAGCCATATCTGGGGACTCCTACATGGGCCCCTTCATACTATCTTTTACTTCCCTTTCTAAGTTATATTTTTAGAGTTTGCTTTCCTCTAAAAGTGCTTCTCTTGATTACCCTATCTGGATCACACTAACAAAGAATTAAAACATATGCCCTCATACCCAATTTCAAAAGATAAGTCTATTAGCTGTACTCTATGCTCCTTCTTGTTATTACCAATCCAGCCTATTCATTCTCATTCAGAATAGAATCAGAGGATGAGCTGGAGGACAGATGTCAGGAGGCTTGGGTTGTTGGCTTTACTCCTAAAAGGTGTCACCTGAGCCTAGTCTAGTGTGTGTGCTCCTCTGAGGCAGGAACTGTGCCATGTTCAACTTCATTTCTCGGGACAGGATCATCATGCATGTTGAATGAATGATGCTGCAGGAGTGAATTGAGGTGAAGCAATTTGCTCAAGATTATCAAGCCACTAAGTAGTAAAGCCAGGAATTGAAACCAGACAGTTACATCGTAGAGGCCATGCTCTTACCGACTAGACTATTGGCCTCTGCCTGGCATTCTTGAGATGGCAACACGCGTTCTACAACAAAAGGACCTCGTGGTCAAATAGGTGTGAGAAAAGCTGCATGCTGCATCCATTGGAGCCACAATTCCTTTAGCATACTAAAGATCTTGAGATGTCCTTTAGTAAAGAAAACTTAGCTCTGCATAACAGTGTTTTCTAAACATTTATTTGACCACAGAATCCCTTTAAAGGGACACTCTGTTAACCATGTTGCAAGCCACTAGTGTTCCACTGGAACAAAGTTTGGAAAATGCTAGATTAGATCACCTCTAAAGTCCCATAGAGCTCTCAAGTTCCCAGTCCTCTTTTAATTGCTGGTAAGCAAACTTGGCAAAATATTAAGCAACTAGGCAGAAGTTAAGGGTTTAGGCTCAGTGGACTTTTGCAATAGAGATCACTGTTGGATATACGATAGAGTGTTTATTACCCATAATCCTTGTAATAGTATCTCTTTGGCAGTGACCCAAAGCCAGCCAACAACTTCCGCCATGCTGCAAACCTGACTTACAGGTAACTTGAGCTGAGAATAAGTCAGCTAACATAGGGATTGTGGGATAACATGGCTATCCTTTATATTAGAGTAGCATTTTAGAAGAAAGAAAATTTGAAAACAGGCAAGGTTTTGCTTTTTGTTTGCTTGTTCCATTAGTTGGTTTCCAATCATACTATGAAATGAAAGGTGATGCAAATGACAGTGTCTCTACAGGTACCCTCTGATAGGCTGTCCACAAAACACATTTCTATGCCCGCTGAGAAAATGAGGGTCCAGGTGTCTACTCTGCAGATGTAGTGTGTGCAGGTTATAAACAGGCTCTTCCTTCACCTGAGGCAGAGGTCTTAGAATGAGGGCCTTTCAGTCACCTTTTCCATATGCCCCTTGCTTCCTACTCTCTCCAGATAGACCGTCTCCTGGGCTTTTGTTTAGGGCCCCACGTGCTGCAGAGTGCTCAGGAGATAGAGAAAAGAACTAACGCCTCAAAGAACCTCGGAGAAAAGGCACTCTGCTAAGCACCTCCACTCTATCCTCACGGTGACCCCGAGTGGAAGGTAGTGCTGGCCAGGCTTTACTAGATGAAGAGAATAAAGCTCAGACCCCTTTAAATTTTATTTATATGGCTCATCCCCCTCCTAGAATATTCTGTTCATTTTTGGCAAGAAAAGAAGACATTAACCTTTTTAAATTTATGGTGTACTCTCACCGTGCTACCTTATCTTCAGAAATCTATTAATTACTAATCACATCCCTTATTTTAAATCCCTCCACTTTTCATTTTTATTTTGGAATAGCTGCTGGCTTTGAGTAAAGTTTACACAGGTTGATAAAAGAACATAAAACATAATATATACATCACAGAAAACATATGCACAACATCTAAGGTAAGACATCCATATCATATCATCAAAGGCATATTGTCTGGTGAGTAGAAGTTTATCACTCAAGTATAAGAGAGTGGTCAATTCCCACAATAAGAAGGATCTGGCGTCCTTACAGGGAATACGGACACATGGGCGAACACACACAGCCTGTGTGACTATCCGACACCGCATTGACAAGGTGTGTGGTGCAATCCAGTTCACTCTTGAGGTAGAGGAAAGACAATGTAAAGTTTAGGCAGAAACAATGAAAAGGAACTTCATTTTGGAAATAGTTTTAATTTTAAGGAGCCAATTTCTAATACCTAATGTTTAACCAGACAATATCCCTATGAAGGAAACATGCAAGAGAAAACCGTAACGCATAATAATTTTGATGAGGATCATTATGACAGGAAAGAACCAACGGCAGAAATAAGTCACAAAACCGTTATTCTCAAAAGTCTGACAAACCAGGTGAGGACATGGGACAAAGTCACCATTAGAAAGGACAGAAACTTACAAAGTAAGTCTTTGAATGGAGAGTTTTAATAATGCTAACACAAGTTTTTTGAACAGTCAAAAATAAAGCACATGGCTATATTTATTAAGATAGGTTGTGGGCACACTATGCTCTTCGACTGAATAAATTTAATACAGAGAGAAAAAAATTACCTGAAATTAGGTAAGTATATTCTGTCGAAATAGTCAAATGTCATTTAATTTTCTGAGGCAAACAGATTTTGAGGTGTTAGATTTTCACCAAACATTTTGTAAAAAGCTTAAAGCAGTCTTCTCAGCTTAATCACAAGTCTTTCCCTTTCAAGTGCATAAATCTGTTTTTCACTCAATACTTATTGGTTATTTTGCTTCTCAAAGACATTGCAACAGCTCAATGGATCACACATACACACACGGGTTAATTCTACAGCTGACCACTGTTAATACAACGTACAGCACGGTCACAATACAGGAAGGGCGGCTTACCTTGGGACCACTTTGAAAGTCTGTGCTTTTCCCAACCATCCAAATGATGAGCTGTACTTTCTGATGCTAACCTACAACATCAGACTGGGGTTTTGCTGTCAATTATCAGTACAATGGAAGCAGACAGAAAGGAAAGGTAATATGCCATTTAAAACCGGAGGCAGTGTCAAAGCTCATCTTTCCAAAATGGAATAAGTCTCTCTACCTGTGGTACATTGGGTTAGGGTTTCCACTTCTTTACTCTCTCCCTGCATTATGATTATGTACCCCAGGCCTTTTCCAGTTGTCTTTGGAGCCCCTCCCACTGGCCCATGGATGTTGAACCTGGCCTTTTGACTTGCTTTGGCTAATTGAATGTGGGCAATGTGACAGTCTGCCGATTCTGAGCCAATGCCTTAAGAGGCATTGCTGTGTTTTTACACCCTGCTTTGTGTTTCCGCCATCACCATTTGACAAGTGCGCCCAAGGGAGCCTGGAATTAGTCACACAGAGCAGACCCCAACACAGTCCTGCCACCTGGAGCCAAGCTCAGCTGAACCCAGATCAAGTGAACCTTGGCAAGCTCCTAGGCTAATGATAAGAACAATATTTGCTGTGAGCCATTGAGATTTGGGGTTTATTTGTTGAAATAGCAGCCTAATATACTCTCTATCATCTGCCCCCACCAGAAGCACTATATCTATTAAAAACTTTAAATTATTTCAGCTGAGAGGGTTTAAAGACTACAATAGTTTTATTTTGTAATTTGTAGTAAAAACAATTATTCAATGTTATCAGGTTTTGAAAAGTCAGGCAAAAACTCATGGCATACCCATTTCCTCATTCATACCAAGATCCACACACAAACTACATTTCATTAAAACAAATTAACCTTATTTACCAGCATTGCCTTTAATTATCTAAAGAATATATATAAGTCTACTTCCAAAGAGAAGTTTGCAAACATACTATATAACCAAATCTGGACAAACGTCCCTAAAGAACAAAATTACAATGCCTTTCAGCCTTTCTCCTCTAATTTTCCCATCATACCAACCCCTCACTTGACAGCAGTGATGAAGTGGTTATGCCTCCAAAAGGAAAAGAAGGCAAAAAACCCCTCAGCCTGAAATTCTCATGAGTTTTTCCTCCTATGCTATAGTTCCCAAGGCCATCCATCATACTTGACTTAAAATAAATCCAAAGAGGTGAAGTTCTCTCAACCGTGAATATCAGAACTGATATGTAAAAGTAGACAGGTTGTCTTTCGTTATGTTATTCAAACGTACTTACAAGGAAGAGAGACAGTAATCTAGATGTGTAGCTAATGGAAAGTGACACTGTTAAGTGCTTATAAAGAGGGTGTGTGCCTGTGTGTAATTACTCATGTCTTTATCTAGGAAGACAGCTTTGGCAAAAGTATAGTCTAATGGCTGGTATCTGTCAATTAAAGATCAATGTCCGCCAATCCTACTGCCCCCATTTTTACTCCTTGTGATGTTAAATGACACAATGTCACTAAACCAGCTAGGCAAGTATAATTCTGAGAAAGCCTCTTATCTATCCGTCTCAGCCTCTAATTCTCCTTAAAAGAAGTGTGTGGAGAGAGAAATTACGAGCAAGGACAGACAGGCGGCAGGTGTACAAGGCAGAGGATGGCTGTGGGTAGATCAGGAAGTAGGAAGGACTAGGGAATAGGCTATGTCAATTTCAGGATCTATGAGGAAAGCATCAGTATCCATCAAACAAACGCAATGTTATTTGAATTTCTAAAATAATGTTTACATTCAAATAAAATAAAATCGAATTTAGTGGTGGAAGGGATCTTGTATATCTCCCCACCCCACCTACCTGCTCATTTTATAGATGAGGGAACTGAAATGCAGGAAGATTGTGATATTTCCAACAAACCCAGCTAGTGGCAAAGGCAGAACTAAATGCAGTTCCAGGGAAATCTTTGATGCTATTTAGAGAATGACATTATAGCCAATCCACAGATAGGAATATTGAGATGTGAGAAAGAAGCAGATGTGAATGGTCTGACAGGTGAGATAAGGTCCTGACCATGACCTTTACTAACTGTTTGGCCTTAGTGGAATTACTAAACCTCCCTGAATCTTTATTTCCTCATTATGAAAATAAAAATAATAAGAATATGCCTGATATTGAGCTGTGCTAAAAATTGTTTTCTTCTAGGAAACTCTACCTGGGCTGGGAGAGATGCAAACAAGTCCCTCTTTTAAGCAAAGAAAAGAAACCTGTATACAATGAGGGTCTGTTAAACATCACATACTCATGTGAAGGACTATTTTTTGTCAAAGAAGATAAAGAGAAGAAAAATTAAGCTCATAAGAACTCACAGTGGCACTCCAGTGCAGCAGATCCCAAATCTGTTCACATCCTAAAAATAGAATGCACGTCATCAAATGCAATAGCTCCAAGTAAGTGGCAAATCGTCCCTGAAAAGAGCAGCTCCTCAGGGCACTTCATAGACAACCTATGACACATCTTCCCTAAAGGCCAAACACATGAGCCCAGAGCCATGAATGAAACTATTTTATAGGCATAGCTTTAAATGAAAGAGCATTTTAAAGAGGTACATAAATACATGTTTTTATGATTATTACATTAACCTCTTTCCATGAGCTTTTCCTGGGAAGAATGCAGGTGCTAGATGAGAGGCAAATACTATTCAAGTCAGGAGACTCATCTGTGGCTATCGTTATACTGAATATTTTAACACCTGAAAAACAGGAGTAGGTATTTAAAGCAGCACAAATGATGCTGAGTCACTGTGCTTTAGAACGGATAGAAGGTAAGAGTAGATGTGTTTAAGTAAGGTTTGGTGCAGAAAAGATCAAGAAAGGATCCAGTTTGGAAAGTGGTAGGATTTACTGAGACATTAAGAACCTTTGTCCATTCTCAGATAGTAAATTCTGAAGAAATTAGATGTTGGTACTTCATGCCTCAGTTATCAAAAGAAATTTTTGTATGTTTGGTCATAAAGGATATACTTGCTTATCAACAAAAAATATTATTGAAGTAAAGAACAAGAATATAGAAAACATTTCTTCTGGTATTCATTATAAATAAACTTGAATAACATTTTTTCTTTTTATGTCACATTATTCCAGTTATTATAAGGATAGATGAACTAATGGGGAACCCGACTCTTGAAGAGATATAAGATAATTGCTAATTATCTTAATAGCTAAGGAGGTCTGGTAGAGAAAAAAAACTACAAAATACCATGACTTGGATTATAAAATACATAATGAATGATTTTTTAAAAACCTCTTTCCAAAAAAGAATGATCTTAAGAGATTCACAAGAAATAAATATACATAAGATTGACACAAAGACAAAAAGAAGGTATATATGCCAACATTATACATTTAAGAGATTAAGAACAAAATATGGCTTTAAGTGTTCTTGCAAACAAAGCAAGACCGACAGAGCATTCAGCTATTTCATTCCCATTATCAAAAAGAGGAAACACTGACCCTTCAAGGCTGACAAGGTAGAAGGATGGAAAAAGTTATATCATGCAAACAATAACCACAGAAAGTTTGACTGGATATATTAATATGAGACAAAAATAAACTTAAAAATGAGATACATTACCAGGGATAAAGAGAGAAATTCCATAATGACAAAAGAGTCAATTCATCAAAAGACTTAACAGTCCTAAATTTGTTGGTACCTAGTAACAGAACGTCAAAATACATGAAGCAAAACTATCAGAACTGAACTGAATATATAAATTCACAATTATCTTTGGAGATTTCCACACTCCTCTCTTAGTAATTAATAGAACAGATTGACAGAAAAATCAAAAGGAATATAGAATAACTAAACAACATTACCACTATGTTTAACTAATTGCTATTTATAAGATATCCCATCCAGTAACTACAGAATACATATTCTTTCAAGCGCATATAGAATTTTTCAAAATAGACCACATACTGGGCCATAAAACAAGTCTGAGTAAATCTGAAAAGATCGAAATCATAAAAAATATGTTCACTGATCACAATGGAATTAAATTAGATACAAATAACAGCAAGCTACATGCAAAATCCCAAATATTTGGAAATTAGACAATACACTCAAAATAACTCATAAGTCTAAGAAGAATTGCAATGGAAATTAGAAAATATTTGGGATGCAGCTAAAGCAGTGATCAGAGGGAAATTTATAGCCTTACTTAACACTGAGTGGCCCTCTGCCAGTCT
This sequence comes from Equus quagga, assembly GCF_021613505.1. Taxonomy (NCBI): domain Eukaryota; kingdom Metazoa; phylum Chordata; class Mammalia; order Perissodactyla; family Equidae; genus Equus; species Equus quagga. The sequence continues at coordinate 32,379,511 of NC_060268.1, read as the reverse complement.
AGTCAACATCTCAACATCTATTCTCTGGACTGAGGGATATTAGGTACAGTTGATGTATGGTTAACTCATAGAAAACAGGATTCAGTAGCCATCTACTTCTTGAATGCTGAATGCCGAAGTTTTAGCTTTTCTGCCCCACTAGGCTCCCAGAAGACTTTTAATCTTTAGGGTTAGGCAGGCACTGGAAAATTATTCTGGAAGAAACATGGTTAATCAAGAGAAAAAACCTGGCGATACTGACATTGGAGGTTCCTCAATAAATAGCCATCCTAGATCACCCTACAGTGAAGCTCAAATCTAATATCGTTTCACAGGCACTCAGAGTTTCCAAGATCTTAATCATGTATAGACAACCAACGATTACAAGACAGTTGAGGAGAATGTCTAACATAAAGATAAAGTGCAAGAAAGTGAAGAACAAAAGAAGAAAGAGGTTGTGTCCCTCCACACCTGCTGGATCAAGATTTTGGAGGTGGCTACTTTCTTCAGCAGCCATAGCTCTTGGCTACAGGGCCTCTTCCACATTCTTGCCAGGTTCCTGTAATATTGTCCCCTCAGTTTTTTCCCTTCAGGTCTAGGACTGGTAATGGCTTTTTGCTGTTGCTAGTTTCTGGGAAACTCATAAAACCATCCTGATTTTCTTAATTGGTCTGGACATAATCTCTTCATTAAGTTATTTTTGCTTTAAACCCTTTTGAATCTACCATCTCTTTTCTGCCAGGACTCTGACTGATAGAGTAATTGGTATCAGGAGTGGTGTTTATTTCCTGCCCTATAGCATGCTTGCGTATTACTAAGGCATTAGAGTGCTTGCCACGTTATGCTGGGCATACCCAGTTAGAATAATAGCAGCAATGTAATGGGCCAGTATAATCTTTTATGAGATATCAAAAGGATCAAAATCCTTTCAGATTATGACAGAGAAAAGAAAAACTGTCATAGTCCTAAAGTAAGGCAATGACAGTGTACTGCTGTCCCTTCCTGATGAAGATGAATTGATTGCTATGAAAATAAAGCATTTTCTGAATCAATAAACGCATATCGCTCCCAGGGGCTGTGTTGATACACTCAGTAAGTACACCATATCTGAAATAGTGCTTGTAATTTGTATCTCCATGTAATTAAGTTTACAATAATCCAGTCATTCTCTAAAAGCCATCTGTTTTCTCACTAGCCAAAAAAGAATTTAAATGGGAGTATGGTATGAATCAGCATGCCTGCATCTTTCAAATCTTTGAAGGTGGCACAAATCTCTGCAATTACCCCAAGGATGTAGTATATGCTTTCAACTAGTAGGAAAAATACAATGCCATTTCTCCCAGAACACACTCGGTCTGGGAACCAAAAGTAGAGGTGAGAGTGGGTCTTCTCACTATGAAACCTAACAAATCACTTGCATAATTTTTTTTTCTTTTTTTTGAGAAAGATTAGCCCTGAGCTAACATCTGCTGCCAATCTTCCTTTTTGCTCAGGAAGACTGGTCCTGAGCTAACATTCGTGCCCATCTTCCTCTACTTTATATGTTGGATGCCTGCCACAGCATGGCTTGACAAGCGGTGCATAGGTCTGCACCTGGGATCCAAACCAGTGAACACCAGGCCGCTGAAGCAGGACATGCGAACTTAACCACTGCACCACCAGGCTGGTCCCTCACCTGCATAATTTTTGCTTCCTATCCTTGCAACCTCGGATTTGGTGGGTTTGGAGAGCTTAGTGCCCAAAGAAGGAATGCTTCCTCTAGGGAACATAGTCATAGTTTCATTAGACAGAAAGCTGAGATGCCCCCTGGCCATTTAGGTTCTCATACATTAAAGATACATTTATTTGATTTCAGTGTCTAACAAAAAGAATGTCTTTAGTAGAATATTTTGAACTGGACCTAGTGTATTAAACTTCTGTAGTCCAAAAAACAGTAGTAAATGTAAAGCTGCACGTTTTGAAGAACAGTATAAAATGAATGTCCTCATATCAATTTAACACTGATACAAAAAGTCTACTGTGAAACAAATATTCTCAAAGATTCATGGTAAATCAATAAATTGAAATACATCCTTGAAAAGCTATTTGGCAATATATACATGAAACAGGGGTTGACAACTATGGCCCAAAGGCCAAATACAGCAAGCACGCAGGCAGCCCGTTTCTGAGCTAAGAATGGTTTTTGTGTTTTTCCATCCATTTTTAAAGGAGGGGATGGAGGAGGCAGAAAGGCAGGGAGAGAGGCAGGGAGAGGAGGAGAGGCAGGGAGAAGTGTTGAGGGACAAAAAGGGGCAGAGACAGAGTGGAGGAGGAGGAGAAAGAGAAGCAGCAGTAGTGACAGAGAACTTATGGCCTGCAAAGGCAAAAACATTCACTATTTGGCTCTTTATAGAAAAAGTTTGCTGACTCGTATTCTAAAATGTGAAACATATTCTTATCCTTTAACCAATAAAAGTCAACTCATGTAAATCTATCCTAGAAGAGTAATTGTTTTGTTACTCAAGAGTGATTACAAAGATATAAGATGTCCAGCAAAGTATAATTTATGATAGAAAAAAGTGGGAAACTAAATGCCATAAACACTACATAAATCCTTGCTATTAGAATTATTACTCTTCATTCAGCATTGAACTAGACACCGTGGAAGGCGAAATGGAAGAATGGGACAGACTCCGTTTCTCCAAAGGGTTCACTTTCAAGTTTAAATAATGGTTCAATAAATATGTTCTCATATTCTATTTTATTCATTTTGAAATATTTCAACTGCTTCTCAATCTCCCTTCAAACTATAATATGCCCCAAAACAAAACATAAAACAAAAAAACCTAAGCCACCAACATGACTTTCATGTTTTCACACAGATTAGAGAAGTCAGGGTCTTTCCAGAATGTTTTGTTGAGTTAAGTTATCATGGTTTCTTTTTCTTTATACTTTGAATCTATTTGGTCAAACATAAAATTAACCCTAATCATCTTCAATTTAGTGACGTGTTTGTAGTATTTTATCACTATCTACAAATTGCCTGTTTTCCTGAGAGGACTGCTATAATCTCAAATGAGATTTTGCAATGTCTTGGGGCTATTCTCCTCCCAGAAAACACAGCTCCAACTTAAAATGCATGTCAGTAGAAAAATCAATTTACTAAAAGAAAATTAACTTCATTGGCAAATCTTTCAAGAAAGCAATTGATCCATAAAGTTGAGCTAAATCTATACTAAGAACAGAATGGAATTCATCACATATTTTTCAGCCAAGAAGACTTATCAATATACTCAAGTTCATGATAAACATTCCCTGGAATGATTCCACCAAACAAATAATAGAATAGAAACCTTTGAGTCTAGCAGTGCTGAGAAATTATAAATAAGCACATTGTCAATAATGGCATCAGAAGAGCAAAGAGGATTAGACTGAATTGTACTGGGCTGACAGGTATTTCAGGAATAAAGTTTTTACTGGGGGCTTAAATTTTGTTTACACATACAGAAGTGAACTTTCTTGCCAAATTTTCACAATTTTTCCTGTAACATAGCAGTATGAACCATCACAGTGACTTGCTGCTCACGGATGGAAACAGCAAATAATCTATGTTCTCTTCCTTTATTTGACCTGACAGTCATATCTATTAATGGTAGTGATGTAGAAAATTCCTAGGGAAAGCCAAAGCACCCTGGTATGAGGTTAGGGGCAAATGACATTTCAGAGGATTCAGCACAATTAAAACAGGCGAAGTACCCAAGATGGCTCCAGTCATCGAGAATGAGAGGAAATGAAAACACAATTACTAGGGAAATTGCTAATATCTATCCATTCCCGCAGCCATGTCTTCCAGCTAATTTAATTCTAAAATAGTTCTGTACTTTGCCTAGTAAAGGTGTTACTTTGCTGAAGGGATGTGATGCTGTTTTCTTTACAGAAATTTTAAAAAACCATTTCTATCTTTAGAACAATGCTAATTTGGATCTTAATATTTGCACTACTGAAAGAAAAAGCAATAAGAATGTGGAAATCTCATTGTGGTAGCCTCCGTGGTAGGTAGAAGGGAGATTGACCCTTTCCAACGGTTCTCAGAAGGATGGTGGAGCTGCCCCAGGAGGCAGTATTCTGTTAAGTTCGGAGCAGTCTTGAAACGCGAAGTACCTGCTCAGACCTGATGACCAACACATGATGCTCTCTTTCGCACTGCCTGGATACAAGGGACCAGAAAATGAGAGGTTAATAGTAAACGTTTTTATTTTGGTTCTGATGATTCTAGGCCAGATATTCTGGGTGCTCTGGATGTTTCATTACCAAATGGAGACATACTCCCACTGGACAGGGGTGGGGGGCAGGATACATATCCCAGAATTAGAAACAGAGACTTTCTCTGGGCCATTTTGGATGACTCCTATCAGGAAAAGAAAAGGCCAAAGAGGGGTAGGGGCTATGATTAATAGCTAGCATGATTTATCCTATTAAAGGAAATAGGATTATTGGGGATTCTGTGGTGTGAGAGGAATCTGGAAGACCAGTCAGCAGAAGACTCTCATAATGATATCTAGGCTGGACTGTCAAAAGTTCTGATCCCTCAGAAATAAATGTTGGCCCTCCCCCCCACCGCCGAAAGAAATTCAGACCCGCTGAAATGATATCTAAAGGCAAGAACAACTTGAAATGGGTAATGAATGGGGAAAGATTCACTGCAGTTTACAGCCTTGAGATTAGGTGCATTAAACAGGAAATCTTGACTAACCTGTATTTTCTTAATACTGTTAGGATATCTAGAGCTGGATGATACATACTGTTGGGATATCTAGAGATTGATGAATTACTCCCTGTTTTCTTTTTCAATAAATATTATATAATTTTTTTCTTTTCTTTTCTTCTTATAGTCATGTACCACATAACATTTCAGTCAACGACAGACTGCACATATGATGGTGGTCCCATAAGATTAGTACCATTTGGCCTAGGTGTGTAGGAGGCCATACCATCTAGGTCTGTGAAAGTACAGTCTAGGATGTCCACACAATGACAAAATTGCCTAATGACACATTTCTCAGAGCACATCCCCATCATTAAGAGATGCATAACTGTATAGGGTATATTAATTTCAGTAAAAGTATTCATTTGACTCATAAGTTGCAAAATATTAAAATGGATCATGATGGACAAGAGGAGAAATGAACACTACCCAGTGACTGTGAACTCAAAGAACAGAGTCTACATGACATCACTTCCAGATCCACTAACTCTATGAGTTTCTGTTATCTCCTGTTAAAGAGGAAGAGTTTATGGCTATGCCTAACAGAACTAGAGCAGGGCTGCTAAGGACCCATGTGGATGTATAGATGTTTAGGATAAAGGAGTGAAATCTAGAAGACATCTCTTAGAATGGCAGCCTGGCCCTTAACTGTTCTTCCTTTTCTAGGAACTGCTCCCAGAACCTAAGAGGAGGCTCTCAGCAGCCATGCGTCCATCATCATCTGGACTTTTCAGAGCTGACTGGTAAAAAACAGCAACCTGACCCAAGTGGATGCTAACATATTTTCCTGTAAAAAAAGTGAGAACAAGAAACTGAAGGAGACTCAGAGTCAGTGGATCTGGGTCGTATAAATAATAGAAAAGATCCACGACATCTTGCTCACAAGCAGAGTTTTTGGTTGCCACCTGACCCAAGGCTCAGTCATTCAACTTTTCCTTAACTTCACAAAAATACCATGGTATTCTACAAAGAAATTCCTGTTTTGATTAAGCTAACCAGAATCACTTAGTTTAAATCAGTGCTTCACAAACACAAGAAGGCTAAGCAATAAGAATACCAAAAATTTCATTTGGTATTGCCTCTGTGGCTAAAAAAAAAAGGTAGGGGGTGGGTAGCTTTCTTAATGTGCACTCCATTTTAGAAAAATGTATAAATCTTATTATTTGCATCTATTAACTTTCAAAGGAATACTGAATCCTACAGATGCGTCCCCAAATACTCTATCTTACCACATCCAGTGGTCAGTTCTGTCCTCATCTCATGGAACTTTTCAGGAGCATTGGGTAGAGTAGAAGACACATTTTTGTTTTATTGGAAGTCATTTCTAGAAACCACATCCTCAACACTCTCCAGGTTTTCCTCCTAGTTCACTACCCACTCCTCAGTCACCTGGCTGGCTCCTTGTCCTCCCTAATCCTAAATCAGGGTTCTCAACTTCAGTACTACTGACATTTTGGGCCAGGTAATTCTTTGTTGTGGGAGGATGTTCTGTGCATTATAGGATGTTTAGCAGCATCTCTGGCCTCTACTCACTGGTTACTAGTAGCATCTCCTCCTACCTCCCCCAGCCAATTGTGACAATTAAAAATGTCTCTAGACATTGCCAAATGTTACCCAGTTGGAAACCAATGCTCCCAATGTTTCAACACCCTAAAGATCTGTGCTAAGCCCTCTTCTCTTCTCCCTCTTCACTCAGTCCCTTGGTCACCTCCTTTAGTCTCAAAGGTTTAAATACTACCTAAACTCCAGTGATTCCCAAATTAATACATCTAGCCATCACTTCTTTCCTTCTCCTGTCTCATACAGGGACTGACTACTTAATGCATGGCTAACAGGCACCCCAAATTCTTGATTTTCCTCCTAAATTTGCTCCTTCCTCAGGCTTTCCCAGTTCAGTAAATGGCATCAGTATTCACTCAGTTTCAGATCAATAACTTGCTTCATCCTTGAGTCCTCTCTTCCACTCATATTCCACATAAATTTTATGAAGAAGACCCGTTTACTCTACTACCCAATGGCATCCTGAATCTGACCACTTGGCAGATCATTAACCACCCAGGCTAAGGCACTATCTACTCTCATCTGGGCAACTGAAATAATCTCCCAGCAATTCTCCCTTCTTCCACTCTTGCCTCCCATAATACTCTCCAAAAGCATCCAAGGGATGAATGAGGGACACATGGTCTGATGGACAAAGCCTGAAACCAACTCATTTTAAACCACTGCCCCTCTGCCAGCATTTTCTCTGAGTATTTTATCCATAACACTTATCATTACCTGAAACTATGCAGTCATTAATAAGTCCCAGACAAAGTTAGCTGTAGCAATGCAAGGTATCAGGTCAGATTTTCTTCTGTACAGACGGCACTATGGTGGTCCCTCTTTTAAGAGAAGGACAAGGGAAATGCTGGTATATTACAGCTATTCCATGTAGGCCACATCTCAGTTATAGGTAACTCTTGAAGCGCCAGAGGTGTTTTTGTAGATCTTATACCAAGAAAATAGATAACTTGGATTTTAGGTTTTAGCTTGGATGCCATTTTATTGGGAGTGAATGGCTAGAATGCAACATTGGCAAGAATTCTGAGGCCATGTTTCGGCGCAGTGGGAATGAGTCTTGTGCTTGATTAGCAATGCCTTCCCTGACACAGGAGGAAAGACTGGTTGTGTATGTGCCGAGTTTTTGCCATCCTTTGACTCAGCCCTCTGATTCTTCCTTTGCTCACTTTTTGGTCATTCCTATTCATAGGCATCCTTGTCAACTTAAAAAGAAAACAGAAGAGATATGAAACTCAGTCAAGCAATTTAACTGAATAGCTGCTACTTGGGTAAAAGTGTTGAAGGAGGGAGAAAATATACATAAGTAAAAGATGCTGAAATAATCAGTAGGTGTGAATCATCTATATATCTCTTACTCCCATAAGTAGAGAGAGGAGATAATGGCACACAAGAGAAAAGGAAATGAATCAAAGATCTGTTTATAAGAGAATGGGATTATCTTACTTTCTTTGCCCTTCCAAAAAAGAGAGATTGAATGATAAAATTATGAGATTACAATGTGGAAGACACTTGAAGAGTCTGTGCCATTAATAAAACATTACTTTTATTTTCTAATTCCCTAACTCTACTGTTGAATAATTAAGCAAAGACAGGCCTAGAAAAACTGAAGATAGGGAGAAAAAGAAAAAAAGTGAAAGGATAAAAAAAAAAGTCATTATATAACAAAAACTTCCCAATCATCCAAACTCTTCTCCCCGCTCTTAAGAAAGGTCAACTGATAGCCCTTGGGTCCTGACATGTAACTATATCCCATTCCTCTTTTGAAGTTCTCACAGAGAGGGATTTAACTGCCTTTTCTTTGATTCATTAGATGGTCACTTCAAAGAAACTCCAAAGAGGCATCATTTGCCCAAACAACTCCCCTGTCTTAGTACATCCATACAAAACCCCAAAAGCAATTCATCCTAAATTTCACACATTATTGTCTTTGGCCCCTGTCAGTGACCTCAGCCTACAATATTGATTACCCTTCTGCCTCCCAATATGAATCCTTCAGACAATCAATCAGTTCCAAGAACAGGGAGAGAGTTACTCAGTTTAATACCGAAAATGTCCCAAGACCCACGACTAGCCCAAGAATAAACCCAACAGCCTAGCCAACTTGCCATAACTTTAATACCTATTTCTTACCCCAAAGTCAAGGAGAGAATGACCCATACTGAGTCTAGAGGTGCTTCAAGACTCTATTCACTACGAAGATGGGTATTCAGTATAGTAGCAGAGGTACTACATTAATTATATTAAAAATGTTTCTAGCCACTCTAACATGTAAATAAGATTTCTGAGGTCCCCGTGAAAGGACAACATACAAATCCGTGATAGTTTCCATGTTTTTTTAAAGGCTTTAACGGATAAATGGGTAAAAGGCAAATGAGAGAAATGACCAATGAGAATGGAGAAATCTTCAGCATCACTAGTATAACAAAAGAAATGCAAGTTAAAAGAGCAGTAAAATACAACATTCCCCCCTCAAATCAGAAAGATAAAACCTTGAAAATACATGGTGTTGGTAACAGAGCAGTAAAATAGGCACTCTGCTCTAAAAAGGCAGTGCCTATCACGGCCATTGAGTCAGCCCTGGCTCGCTGCATGGTGCCTGGACATAGCAAGTTTCCATTAAATATTTGTTGAGTAAATAAATGAACTCTCTACTGGTGGGAGTATACTGAATAAAATTTGGAGGAACAATTGATAAAAATGTTAATATGTAGATAATAGTCATACTTTTGACACTGTAAGCCTTCTTCCAAGAATTCACTGTAAAGAAATTCTTTAAAAATGCAAACATCCTATGCAAAAATGCTTGTTACATTATTAAAACCCTGAAAAATTATAAACAAGCTATGTGTTCAAAATTGGGTAACTTATAGGAAATGGGTGGCCCCTTCTCTGTACTGAATAGTTCACAAAGATTAAAACAATATTTCTAAATGTTTGAAAATATGGGAAAAAGTTTATAACATGTTAATCCAAAAAATTACATATCAAGTATAGGAATTTTATTTAAGCATACTAAAAGAAATGGACAGAAATGTTAAGATTTTTTCTGGAAGATTAGCCCTGAGCTAACATCTGCTGCCAATCCTCCTCTTTTTGCTGAGGAAGACTGGCCCTGAGCTAACATCTGTGCCCATGTTCCTCTACTTTATATGTGGGATGCCTACCACAGCATGGCTTGACAAGCAGTGTGCCATGTCTGCACCCGGGATCCGAAACGGCGAACCCCGGGCTGCCAAAGCAGAACGTGCGCACTTAACCACTGCGCAACTGGGCCAGCCCCCAAAATGTAACTTTAACAGCAATTTTTCTATGGGTCATGATGATGGGAGGTTTTCTTTTTTTTCCTATCCTCATACATCTTTCTATATTCTTCTATAATGGCCATAGAACACTTTTGTAATTAAAAAAAGAAGTAAAATTCTACACTGACAGAATAGGAAGATTACTTTCCTAGGAGAGTTATTCTGTCACACCCCCCAAATAACATCAACAGGACATGCACCCAGAGCCCCTCACATCAGGGTTTCTCTTCTCTTTTTCATTTTAATGTCTGACTACATTCAGGATAGATTTTTTTTTTTTTTTTGAGGAAGATTAGCTCTGAGCTAACATCTGCTAATCCTCCTCTTTTTGCTGAGGAAGATTAGCCCTGAGCTAACATCTGCCACCAATCTTACTCCTTTTGCTGAGGAAGACTGGCCCTGAGCTAACATCCATGCCCATCTTCCTCTCCTTTATATATGGGACGCCTACCACAGCATGGCTTGCTGAGCGGTGCGTAGGTTCACACTCGGGATCCAAACCAGCAAACCCCAGGCCACCGAAGCAGAACATGAGAACTTAACCGCTGCACCACCAGGCTGGCACCTCAGGATAGATTTTTATAAGTGCAAATCAGTAAGGTACTTTGATGACTAATAAATCTTTTATTATAAAATTTATTAAATCTCAATTAAAATCCTTCTGCTCCTCTTTTAGCCATTTTCTATTTGCTATGAGTACAGAGACAATCTGTCAGTATTTCCAGTCAGTTAAATTTTCTACATTAAAAAAATTTTAATGCCTTGGCATACAGTATATTTTTATTAAACTTAATGAATTCTAGAAACAAGTCTTTTACACTTTCTTAAAGTTGTCTTTGTATAGCATGTAACACAATACTTATTCAGAGTAAATGAGATATATGTGAATAAATGCTATGCAATTACAAACTGCTATTCAACGTTAGTTTTAAATTTTCAATGATATGTCATTTCTTACCTTATATTTACTTCTGATGGCATACTTCCCTCCCATTCTATCAGCTGTTTCATTTCTGCATGCTTTCCATGGTGCTTTGCATATGTCCTCTACAAATTAAATTGATTTCTTTTTCTTGCTTGAGGAAGATTGTCACTGAGCTAACATCTGTGCCAGTCTTCCTCTACTTTGTATGTGGGACACTGCCACAGCATGGCTTGATGTGTGGTGCGTATGTCAGCACCCAAGATCTGAAGCTGTGAAACCTGGGCCACCAAGTGAAGCATGCAAACTTAACCACTATGCCACTGGGCCGGCCCCTATTGATATTTTTTAAAATGTATATTGTAAAACGCTTTCAACCCTATACAGGTAATTTAAAATATAAAAAAATTTTAAAGGACCCTGTGAAATGCAAACCAAAACCACAATAAAACATCACTTCACATCTACTAGGATGGATATAATCAAAAAGGCAGATAATAACAAATGTTGGCAAGGATGTGGAGAAATTGGAACTCTTATACATTGCTGTAGGAATGTAAAATAGTGCATTGGCTTTGGAAAACAATCTAGTATTTCCTCAAAAGGTTAAATATAGAATTACAATATGACCCAGAAATTCCATTCCTGGATACATATCCAAGAGAAATGAAAACATATGTCCACACAAATACTTGTACATAAATGTCCAAATCAGTATTATTAATAGCCCAAAGATAGAAAAACTCAAAAGTCCACCTACTTATGAATAGATAAACAAAATCTGCCAAATCCATACAATGGAATACAATTTGGCAATAAAAAGGATAAATCTTGAAAACATTATGCTAAGTGAAAGAAGCCAGTCACAAAGACAATATATTGAATGATTCCATTTATATGAAATGTCCAGACAGGCAAATATATAGAGGCAGAATGTAAATTAATGGTTACCTAGGGCTGAGGGAATTGTGGAGAAATGGCGAGTCACTGCTAATGACTATGGGGTTTTTAGGAGGATGATGAAATGTTCTAAAATTGCACAAAATCCTTGAATTGTGCATTTCAAATGGGTGAATGGTATGCATGTGCATCACATCTCAATAAGGCTATTTTTTAAAAAAACCTGTGAGTTATAATTTTATATGAATGGGTAGTATTATATATTACTGTAATTTTTTGGAAAGAACTGTGGCGCTAACAAAATATTCCTATCTTTTTACTACCTATATTTCTACAAATTTACTTTAAAGAAATCATTTAATGGAAACAAAAAACTATGTGAATAAAGATGTTAACCACCGTATTTTCTGTTAGTTTCAACGTGGAAACAATTTAAATGTCTAAGAATGGATTTAGTACTACGACTCATCTACGTGATAAAATATTATCATCCATTAAAATTATAAAGCTATAATAAGAAGACCATATAGAAATATAAAATGTTTGAAATAATCTTAGGTAGATATGGAAGTATATAAAATATAAAATAAATGACCACAGTCATTTAAAAATACCTATCTCTATGAAAAGAGTTGAGGTGGTTGGGCTATGGAAGATTTTATTGCTGTCTTTTGTTTTCTGTAGTAGTTTCTTTTATAAACCTTTTAATTAAAAAGATGGAATTGTCATTGCTCCATTAAACCAGTAGTAAGCAAAGAACCAATAAAATTAAAAAGTTCCCCAGAGATGCCTAATGAAAGAGCATTGGGCACACATGGGGAAGAATTCCAGGCACCAGTGTTTACTTCAAACTTTATCACAAAAAACACTGATGATATTAGAGGCAACAAGATGGTTAAAAAAACTCCAGCTCATTAAGTGACTGGCAGATATTCTACTTGCACCTCTGTTCGATTTTTTTTATCTAGTATTTTATCAGGTACATGGTAACGGTCATTGCTGCTCAAAAAAAGTTCAAGATATTGTCCTTGCTCTCTCAGAGCTCACACCTAAAAGTTAAGTAATAGCAGACTAATTAATTAATACTTAGGTAATAGGAGTATGCGCACAGAGGCCGTGAATGTGGTTTCCTAGGAAGTGGTGTGTGAATATGGCAGGAAAGGAAGAACATTCAGAGCAGAAGTATACACCCTCCAGCCCGTAGTTACCATGGTTACATTGTCAGAAGGTTTAGCCTCCACATGACAGCTGGCCTCAGCAGTGTGGGGGTGCAAGGGAGGAGCTGAAGGTTGAGAGATGCTACTAGAACCCTTGCTATTAGGCACATCGACAATAGAGTATTTTTTTTCCACAATGCCTCAGAGTGTACAGGGGACAAGGGAAGAAAATTCTTATAGGTAAAGTACAACTAAAACGTTTAACACTCCAAGGGATATGTGCCTCCAAATATACTGTATTTCCAATGTCTACATTTGCTGGTGTAATTGGAGGTCTCGCTCCCAAAGATTGACCTGTGCACTGTGTGATCATTTATAAATGGATTACTTACTTTTGATATATTCTTACCCAAAGGTTAACTGGCTTCTTGACACAGATTCAATCAACTTCCATGTAGGAAATAGACAAAATGAGTATTCCCATGTATTTGTGATTTAGGTCCACTACAAACTTTGAATCATCTATTGTTTTGAATTATCCAAGCATTTTATCCCTTCAATTAGTAGTTAATAAAAATGAAGCAAAAATCATGAAGCCAATGAAATTTGGTTAAGATTCCTCCTAGCTACCCTTTTTTAAATTTATTGTTTTAGTTTTCATTATTAAGGTAGAATTTGCTTATATTGAAGATTTAGAAAATATCTATGAGTAGAAGGAAAATCAGTCCGCCATAGCCTGCATATTCAGGGATGACCATGACAATATTTCAGTGGATTGCATTCTAGTCTTTCTTTCTATACACCATTTTTTGTTGTTATCCTGTGTTATTTCTTTAGGGAACAAAGCTGGGAATGTAGGGTATACACAATTATGAAGATTCCTTTCTTCAGTAACAGTTTGCTCTTCCATGAAACACAATCCTGATCCCCTACAATACTTGGGCTCATGTGGAAACAGAATAATCACCCTGCATCGATACACTGAGGCACCTTCCTCCACAGCCCACCCTACACCCCAATTTAAAACTGTACCACTGACCACCTTCTGTTACTGCTCTCCCCCTTCTAGACAGGAGCCCCTTGGATATTATCAGCCACAAACACAGATTTACCACATCACTTCGAACAATGCCCGTCGCATATTGGACTTCTGATGCTCCACCTCACAGCCAGCTTTATGGCCAGGTCAGTTTCTCTAGCACTGACTCCTTCCAGACCATCTTCTTATAGTTCAGGTCCTGAAGGTACCATCACACTTCAAAGCAGAGCCTTCTCTGATAATAAAGCCCTGACTGAAAACTGCTTCTACCATCCTTTAATTATTCCCATTATGCTTTTTTCCACAAGTGTGGGAAACAAGATAAACAGCCACCTGTCAGCTCCTTAGCTCAGGAATTGCTCCAGGCTTGGCCTGGCCCCCCACCCCAATCCAAGTCAAACTCCTCCCATGTCAGCTCTCCTTGGATGACCTCCTAAGCTGGTTTCCCACGTTTCTGCTCTTCGCATAGTTCTGCTCAGAATGCCAACCTGGTTTCCCTCTGAACCTGCTCTGATCTGTAGGTCCTCTAGGACACCACTGCTGTTGCCTGCCCTTCATCTTGATGCTCTGCAAGTGTTGACAGAAGGCTCCACACCCTCTGCCCAGTCTAGGCCAAGTGGCTACCACTCCTCTGAGTCCCTGCTTGTCCAAGGAGGAAGAGTCAAGCAGCCCAGGACTCTAAGCAAAGCACTCTAAGAGCCTAACCTCAGGGCAGGGACATCAGGAGAAATAATTGGCCTACTGCTTCCTGAACATTTAGATCTAAACATAAATCTACAGAAATCATGAAAATCTGAATATTTTCCAAGATATTTTCAGAAAAGAGTTGAATATGCAAAGTGTGGTCATTGGATTCCCAGCCTGTCTCTGCCCCACCTGTTCCTTTTCTGGAACAAGTCATTGTTGGTTCAACCATTTGAATCATCCAGCTGCTTGCTTGTGTACACCACAAGAACATCACGCAAATGTGCGTCTCTCCTTGTCTCATGACCAAAGCACTCAGGATTTCCTTCCCCTGCTACATGACCAACAATGCTCCTTTCTTGGACACAGCCAGTAAATAAAGAGTAATGGCTGCTGCCATGGCTCACCTGAACTGTAAAATCTGTATTTCTCATCACCTGAATGACTGCACACACCAAATGCCTATAAAGTAGTACAATTAAAAAAATGAAAACAATCCTATTTTAGCTGATAAATGTAAGATCTTTGACTTCTAGAAATTATCTGGGTTTTTCTCCCTTAGTTTGCCTATCCGTGTTTGACTGAAAAGATCCAAACATCTCTATAGTTACTGTTTAACCAGCCACCGAAAATTTAGAGGTCTGGTTACTGCACATACCTTGGCAGGTATGTGACCTGTGCTCACCTTTAATTCAATGCATGACAAGTATATTGATTTAGCAAGTAACATTTACATGGTCATCAAAACTTCATTTATCCATTCAGTCAAAATACTGATTGAACACCTACTATGACAGGCACTGAATCATGTAATACAAAGATAACGAAGTCCTTACCTTCAAGGGGTTCAGCATCCCATTGGGAAAATGAAAAGTAAATATAATTTTGGAATGTAAGTGTTAAAAGGAGAGTTGTAAGGAAATAAAGAGCAGAGCAACCTAAGGTAGTCCCAAGGATGGGATACTTCTCAGGAGAAATAATACTAGATACTTGAAGAGCGAAGAAGATGCAACTTGGCAAACCAGAAGGTCCATGTACACATAAAAAGAATGTGTGTGCTCAGCAGGTGGCACATGTCTCAATATGACTGGAATGTGGGCTGCTAATGGAAGAGACAGGCAAAGGGCCAGGTGTTAGGGCCCTCGTGTAAAGCCCTGCTAAGGAGATTGGATTTCATCCTGAAGTCATGAAAATATTTTGATCAGAGAAAGACTTGATGTCTTGCCAGTCTCTCTCACCACCTCCCCCCTGCCTTTTAAATGCAAATGGTTCTCCCATAAGCCACAATGCACTGAGCACCTGAAATCCAGCTGTGGACAGTACCTGCATCAGGTAATTGCCTAGAACTGCTCACCTGTTTCCTCTAGACCTGTTGTTCTTCCTTACCCTTCCTTGCATCTCAAACCCATGAATCTATTCTCAGCTCCTAATATTGCTGCTTCTGGCCATGTTTTCAGTTACCACTTAGAAGTTCCCTTTCTGTGCCATCGCTTGACTCTGAACTCTTTGTGATCAGGTGATTTTATAGAACTTAGCTTCAGGTTACAATGGCCCTCTACTAGCAGACCTATTTGTGTTGCTATTCATTTCAACTAGTCTCTCACACACCTGCTTGCAATAAGTTTCTCAGGTGGCTCTGGGCAGCGTCAGAGTTTTCTTGGGGTGGATGAGGATTGTAGTCTCTCATCTTAAAAGCATATACAGGAAGACTAGAGATCTAACCATAAAAAGAGGACCGCAAATTTTAGCTGTGTCCCTGGTGTTTCGTTAGTCTCCTGATGTTCCTTAGCACTAGTTACTTAAATCCCCATTTTATGGAGAAAAAAATGGAGACCCAGATTAACGTTCTCACTGGAGTTCATCAACCCACTAGAAAACCTAATTTTCTACTTCCCTTTACATCTGGTTGGGAAAACCCTCTAGCTATTTTCAAGTACCCTTGGCTCACATTAATTCTTGCTTCATCCAAGGATAAACCTGGAAAAATCTAGATGTACATCAACTTCCCATGACTAAATTACTTCTACCATTTGGCACTCCATTCCAACCTCTCCCAGCAAAATTGTCTGTGATAAAGTGGTTGTAAAAGGGGGAATTAATATTGAAGCTGAAATATGATTATAAGCTGCAAAGACAATACCAGATATGAATTAACATAGAGAACAGGGAAAAAAGTACAGGCCTTGCATTCACAAAGGTGACTGAGGGAATAAAGGAGGGAATAAATGAAAAGCGATAAAGAAGTTAATATATATTGAGGTATATGAAGAAGCAATTTGGGTCTAAACTGATTTGCCCTGATCTTGTTTTGCCAGCAAAGTCTGATGTGGCCTGTCAAGCATTCACTGTACATCTGCTTTAAACATTTACAGTATCCCAAAGCAAAGAATGTTGCCCTTAAAGATAGAGATGAATGCCTCCCCCCAACATCAGAATTTCTTTAAAGATAAGCATTCTTTCCCAGAAACCAAGGTCAGATCAACCCGCTGTGCACATCTTGTGACTTGTAATAAAAAGTGAAAAAAAAGTATTCCTGTTACATGTAATGGCTGTTCCTTGTTCCTAAATGGTATATAACCATGCTGTACACCTCACTTCTCCAGAGGGCTTCCTTCCCTGTTGGAGGTTGCTCTCCTGGGCTATAGTCCTTAGAACTGTATCATACAGTAAGCTCACCCCATTTTTAATCTATAGATTGATTATTGATTATTTGCATTGACACTATCCATCCATTTGGGCAGGTTCTTCATTTATAAAATGGAGATGATAGAGATCCCTCAAGAGTTTTGTGAAGATTAAATAAGATGAAACATTTAAAGTATATAGCACTCAATAAATGGTGTTTATTACTTTCATTACCACCAATACTACTACTATTACTTTTACCACCACAGCCACTGAAGTATGGCACTGAAGTCAATGACCCACCTTTAAGACAAGCCAATGGATGATCCTGCAGAGACTGGGAAATATTCTATTTGAAATTAAAGTTAGTCTCAAATCCAGGCATATCACTTATATATGGTGAGGGAGGGTTAAGTATAGTGTAAGGAGCAAATAAAAGATCTAATTTTGGGACTAGTCCAGTAGTCAAAGGGGACAGGTCTTTACTAGTAGAGTTTCTGGATGATTAATATAAGAAAAAATGTTTTAACTATTGAGTGTTGGCAAAGAACTTACTCCCCTTCACCAGCTCTCATCAGCCCCCAACTCTCACTCCAAAAGAGAGAGAAAGAAAACAAATCCAGGTGCCACTGCTGGAAGCTATACGCCCTCAGATTCTGGCAATAACAACAAAAGCATTTGTAATTTCCTGCCATAAAGAAGACAATGCAGAAATCCTGCATCTACTTAAGAGTAATTTAAAATCTGGAGGTTATAGAAACCATAGCTCCTTTTTGATTACAGGCATTTTAAGAAATACAGGGGCTGTGAGATTTACAAGGTGCATTAATTTCTTGGAGTATTCTTATATTACTAGGAGCTGCTATTGAATTATTTAACCTTGACAACTGCTGTTGGAAAATCTCAACTATGGATTGAGCTGAATATTTGAACCTCAATCAATTTATTGAGTCCACTTCAGAGATAAAAATGTATGGATATACAGAGGAAGAAATTAAAGTTAATAAATATTTTGTGATGATTCCAATAAGAAGATTAATTTCTGATGTGAGCTTCATCTACATCTACTAGAGGTAGTCATCACACTGCACACAGCATTTTCTACCATCTTGATGAGCTTAGAAAGGACACACTTTATCCCCTTAAAGGAAGAACGACTAAAGAACAATGGTTATAAAACATACTCAGAGCTATTTAGCAAATTAATGTTTGAACTATGAATAAAATTCAGATTTACTGGGGCCAACCCTGTGGTCTACTGGTTAAGTTCAGTGCACTCTGCTTCAGTGGCCCAGGTTCATGGGTTCAGACCTACACCACTTGTCAGCCATGCTGTGGTAGTGACTCACATATAAAGTGGAGGAAGGTTGGCACAGACGTTAGCTCAGAGCTAATTATCCTCAGCAAAAAGAAAAAAAAATTCTAATTTACCCTGTATTCAAATGCCTATTCTTCATCTTTTCTAGGTCATTGGGAATGGGATGGTAGTAGAAAAGAGGAATAACACTCTCTTTCATGTTCCTAGAAAGAAAATTTTTGTTTTCCCAAATCAAAATAATGATATAGTGTGTTGTGAATTTGGACAGACTTTCTCTAAAACTGATTCAGATTTTGTTGTAAGGTGAAATCATGTGAATTCTGAGTAGATGTGAATACATGTGCATGTATCTCTTTAACAAATGCTGACAGATCACAAAACATAGCTTGCAAACTTAAAATTATTTGACTCATTGCTTAATATCCTCCATGAGAACCTTTAGCTTTTTCTGTTTTAATTACTAGTTCCCATGAGGCAATTAAAACTTAAGGAATTTTCTCATTTGCTTTATTAATAACTTTCCTGATAGTTTAATATCCAGTCTATTTGGAACTCTTGATGATCCCCTCTCCAAACACAGAGATTCTCAAGGACATACTAAGAAGTCCATCTAAAAGATTAGAACAAACCAGAAAAAGAGAGATTATGGCTCCAACTAAGCACTAGCAAATAGGAAGACACAGGAGAGCAAAAAATATCAATATCTCCCTTAAGGCTGAAATGAATTTATTTTCCATAATTTACTTTTCTTAGGTAAGTTCTCAATTTGAATATAAAGTTAGAAAGTCTCTACCTCACTAGCACAAAAACTTGTTTGATACGACTGGGGGACAGTTCTTGTAGGAAAGAAGAAATTAGAAAATCTCTTCCTCTCATACCCTAATCATGCCCATATTAGATACTAAATGCAAAGAACATTATTTAAACAATGTCCATATTAAAGATTAGATATAGAGTGTTTTCACATACCTTGGCTAAATAATATAGACTAAATATTTCTTGATATGTATTTAGCATTTTATTATATCAACTTGTCTTTAAAAAACTATATAAAATCTTCATATTCCAAAAATACGAATAGTCACATTCAC
This sequence comes from Equus quagga, assembly GCF_021613505.1. Lineage (NCBI taxonomy): Eukaryota > Metazoa > Chordata > Mammalia > Perissodactyla > Equidae > Equus > Equus quagga. The sequence goes on along the minus strand of NC_060268.1, from coordinate 32,360,190 downwards.
ACTCCAAAATCCTTAGGATGAAAACAATCTCTCTAGACGAAGATTATTCCTAAGCCTTCCTTTACAGAAACACAATTTAGTAAACATATTAATCCTTAGTTTGTTCAACATAATTGAATGAATATATTAATATTCAGATGGTATGATTTTTAAAATTTGAGATCGGCAGCCCTGCAGGTTACAATTGGAGGACACCCAAACCAACTTGTCATGTGCCAAACAATGACCTTTCACCAAGAATTCTTCTTTCATAGTTCAGCCCATAAAAACTAGCAAATTAAAAGCACTTGTTAAATAAAGAGGAATTTCAACTCTGATAATCTAAATAGATTTGTATCTACTTTAAACAGAAACCTTTCTTTCCCCACTTGCAACCAAGAGCATGGGCTTCGGCTTTCAAGCTTACCTTCTTCTGGGGCTACTGACCTCCTGTGTCGGCACTTCCAAATCTTGGGAACTGAAATTGACTGTCCATGTCTTGGGGTATAGTGGTAGCACGCACCCATGGTGCCAAAGGGTGGGGAGCCTGTGGCAAACATGATGGATTCTCAGGACAGCTTGAGAAGAAGGAACGTGTAGAGGATGTACTTCCCCTGCTCCATCACAGGAGCAACTGGCACAGTGCCACTAGGGGAAGAGACTCCGCCAACCATTAATGAGTCAACCTTCCGTACTACGCACAGTGGGCCAGACAGGTTTCACCACTTTTCACAGTCATAGTAATGATAAAACATTTTTTAAAAACCAACAACATCCTTGAAGAGCTTCCTTTTATTTTCTTCCTCTTTCAAGCTATAGGAGAAGTGATCACTTTGCTTTTCAAAAGATGTTTCCAGTTAAACACATAAATCTAACATTTTTTTTACTTTCATTTTTGAATCATCTCTCAAAACTAAGATCTCCTATTCTAAAAACTAATGATTCTACTATATGTGTCTTCAAAATGTGTTTGGCATTTCATTTTCAGATTCTGAAAGTCAGTCTCCTTCCCTGCCGCCATAGAATGACCTCCATCACAACACGTAGTCTTTGATATAAACTTGAACTATGAAAAATGGCCGTATAATTATCTTAATGAGACTTCATGTTTATATTGCATCTTTTATCTAAAAAGCTCAAAGTGTTTTGCTAACATGATCTTATTAAGCTTCACAACACCGCGCTCAGGAATGCGATGGTAAGGATTATTACTATCAATTTTAACAGGTGGGGAAACAGAGATTAGCAATTAAATGACTCAATTTGAGGTCACAATGCTAGCTGAAGGCAGAGTTTGATTCAGGACTCTGACCTCTCTTTCCAGGGACATACCCAAGTGACCAACAGAGAGCTTCATGTTGAAATGAGAATCAGTTTTCACTTCTCAGGAAAAATTTGTTCTTTTTTTCCAAGGCTTTAAAGAAGATAAAAATAAAGCCAATAAAAATTATTTTATGTTTGCAATTTCTGGCACATGTGCTAAAGAGAGCAGATGTACCAACCCCAGTCACTTTATTCCCTTCCTTACCCTTTCCAAGGGCCATCACCACCTTCCCCAACCAAGGATCAGGCCACAGCCAGTGCTCGCACTGTCTTTACAGAATGGTTAGCGAGTGCACTTTTTTCCACGCACCGGGAGGAAAGAGGTTTTCAACATTGGCCATCCTGTGCATGTTCATTGTGAGATATTCAAACAGCATGGAATTGTACAAAGTAAAAGTGGAAAAAAAATCTCCTGTTGCCACCCCCAGAGGTTAACACTGTTAGATGTGGGGATGTGTGAATACACACATGTAGTGATACCAGACACAATGTCCTGCAGCTTCTTTTTTGCAGCTTTGGTGGTCTTTTCATTTTCCAGTATTCCTTGGTCATTGCTCTTTGTCAGTTCATACATATCTACACCAGTCTTTTAAGTGACTATATATCCATTTTTATGGATATATGTATAAGAACATACAAAAATTTATTTTTACCCAATCCTCTTTTACTGCACATTTGGTTATTTCCTTACTTCTTCTATCTTACAAACTGCAATTAACATCCTTTTTGCTTAACTTTATGTGTTTTTTAAATATTTCTTTTGGATCTACTTCCTACTTTTTACATGATCCAGGACTTTTGCTTAGGAAAATATACCTGTTGCTCTAGACACTGAGCTGCTGATTGTATTGTGAGCCTGCAGCCTTGGATGGAAAATCAGATTCCCTCTCTCTCCGCATCACTGCTTGGCAGAAGTTTTGGCTTTCTCTACAGGATACCACCCATAGGACCCAAAAATGAGGACTGGAAAATATTCCACATGGGACAGATGGAAGGATGCTAGATGACGTTGTAAGAAAACAATACATACAAGCACCCATCTATGACTCATAGCTCACTTTCTCCAAGGCCTTAGTTCAACAAAAAAATTAAATCTTGGCCTTTTACTAATAAACAGAGTGGGGGGTCCCATGTTTTGGAACAAAAAGTATTTTATAAATAAGAGTTAGATCTATGCCTAAGTTTGAGTATCATAATGACTGATTACTTTGTGCCTCTGCTCCCTCAGAGCACATGAGCGACTCAACATCATATTCAATTCAGTGCAAATATCATTTACAATGCTTTGGATTGTCTATAAATTGAGAGCACAAAGGGAGTCCTTTATTCCCTCATTTCCAATGGGATTTGCCCTAGTATCACATTTATTTCCACGTGGATATCCTGTGTCTGTTATCTCACTTCCCAAGAAAGTACACAGTCGACAAGCATTACCTTTCTATTTTAAGACCTGAAGAAGGAAAAGCAACCAATAGACTCAGAGCCACAGCAAGGAAAATCTACACTTTAACTAGGTCTCCATCACTGTTTTTCCTATTGATTCATTTGTTCACTTACTATGTTCTGCAAGCAAACAATGTGAATAAGACACAGTCCCTACTTGCAAGGAGCTGACAGAGAGTCAGGACCAAAGATAAAGAAAATAGGAAGATAAAGAATAATACTTTGGAAGTGCAGGAAAGAGTTCCTGGAAACTTTTATAGCTAACTATACAGAAACACAAAAAAACTGCCTTGCCAACAGAATGAAGAGCAATGTTCTTCGTCATGAGAGGCCTAAAAGATTTTGAAAATCCTTAGCTACCCTCACCAAAAAAATGAATAAGCTGATAAGAAGGGTTATTTATTCTTGCCATATTCCAATTCCATTTGTTTCTATTCCTTCTTAAAATATTTTTGTGTTCCCTAAGTTCAAGTAATTAAGTGATTGTGCTCTTCAAGAAGAAAGAATTTTTTTTTAATCCAGTCATTCATTAACAATTTTCTCCCATAATGGGAAGTAAGGTAGTTCAGAGTAGGTTTTATAAAATTAAAGTTGGTTTTAGACTATGCACATTAGGCTCACTCTTTAAATGCTTATCTCAGAGTCAATTTCATGTAGGCCTTCTAGGCGTCCTGAGTGTATAAAACACAACAGGATAACAACCAGGTCAATATCCTGACATCACCTTCTAAATAGTTCCACTCAATAATCCAGCAATATTCTAATCTAGTAGCCACTGATGACACACACAATGCGAGACAGAGAAACATATTGTCTGTGTCAAACCCATAAATGCTGAAGTGACCCATGCTGGCCTGTCCTACTCCAAGCATGCTCCTCCAAAGAGCTGAGCATCAGGGGCTTTGTTCTGATTGCTGCCATGATCTTGCTATGTAATCTAAAAGGAGAGGGAACTGCTCATGTTTTCTATATGTAGGGATGGTAGACGGTTGGGTTAGTACAGGCTATCCAATCTTAATAAAGGAAACTAACATTCATTTAGCATGCACTGTGTGCCAGACATTGAGCTAAACGCTTTACAGATGTTGCTCAAAATACCCTGTCAAGTAATTACTATTAATGTCACTTAAAGTGAAAAGACAGGCTGAGCGCTTAAATAATCTGTGTATGCTCACACGGCCAAATGGGCTGCAGCATCTCCATGGCCTTACAACTAAAGCTCAAGCTTTGGAGTCATCTAGAATCTCTCTCTTTCTCTCAACGCCAGATTGTTAAGCCTTGTGGATCTATTTGTACAATGTTTCTTATATCCGTCCCTTTCTTTCCAGGTGCAGTTTGAGTTCTCATCAACTGCAACCATCATCAACTGACCATCCTTTTTCTAATCTCTTGCCACCCTTCACTCTGCTGTCTGGTTAATCTTCCTGAATCACAGCTTGGGACATATCAGTCCCCTGCTCAAAGGTCTTCCATGGATTTTCATGGTCTATTAAAACTAGGTAAATACTCTTTCTCCTGGCATTCAAGGCCTCCTACACTATACGGCATATAGATTTGATTCAAATGATGTCTGTTGAATGAATACACCACCCAAAGCTAACGCTCACCGTGTGTGCCTTCCCCAAAGTAGTGTTATAGTATATTAAGTATTGAACATGTCTTCAAGAGATAAATAACAAGGTCTAGAATCTGCTTAGCCCTAAAACCAAGAATACTCAGAGAGGGAAAAATTAAATCTAATATATCTGGGCTGGAGATATATGGTGAGGGTTTTGGTCGAACCTACTTTATGTTAGAGATCTTCTATATATTATCTCTAAACCCTTCAAGAGTCTTTGAGAAAGGTTATTTACTGCTTTCATTTTATGAACAACAAAAATTAGGCTTAGAGAGGTTAACTTTCTTAACCTGAGTGCCCATAGATAGTAACTGTTGGATCAGGGATTCAAACTTGTTGTTCACACCTCTGGCCAGAAAAAAACCTGACTAGGGATCATTATCCTTTGGGAAAGTAATTTTGTCTTAAAACTCAATCCTGAAGATTAGTTCTAAATGAAGAAAGTTAGACTCTTCCTGGATTGGAGATACCAAAACACCAGGACAATACACGTAAACAATTATTTAAAGGACATATCTAACAAGGCTTACGAATTAGTAATGTTCTTATTCAAAGAAATACTTCTTGAATTTGGTTATCTAACTTATAGGTAAAAAAAATAAGAATGGGGTTCATTAAATGGCCAATTTTGTATGCTGAAATTTTTGTAAAAGCTCCTACGGTTTTGGTGATTGAGGCTTTCTTATCTTCATTTGAGTTTATCAAAGAAGTGTTTCATTACTATTAAATGTCCAAACGTTTAACTTCTGAAGTACAATTGATTGGTTATTTATAGCCCATTGAAAAATGTCAAATTTCTTTCTAAAAACCGTCTCTCTTTTAATGATTCATGGTTAAAGGCTCTCCTTTGCAATCAGTCCCTAAGCTGGGACAATGGCTTCGAAAGATCTATATATGAGATGATAATAATAATAATACCAACCTCAGTGCAGTTCTGAAAACCAGATGAGATAACACAGATGAAAGGCTTTGCAAATGGTAAAGCACTGTGTAAATGTTACACTTTTGCAGCTGCAGCTGCCACAGCTGCTGACTAAAAAGAGTTTATCCCCGGTCAACGAGGAGCGTCCATCCTCATTAGAGACACAGGGTGTAATTAAGCACCATGTGAAGAGATACAGAGAATTCTCCTAGATGTAGAGGAGGAAAAGATAAGCGGATTGACCAAGAAAGAAACACCTCTAAGGAGGCAGGATGTGGGGGTTTGGCCTCACAGATGGGCAAGAGTTGAATGAGAGGAAGCAGAAGGACACCCTGCGCAGGTGGTCCGACAGAGCAGCACAGAGTATTCAGAAATAATGCAGAGCCTTGAGGCACAGAGCCTGTGCAGGGAAGCAGAGTGTGAGATAAAGCTACAAAGGAAGGTGGGTACAGATGGTGGAGAGCCAACGCCTATAACCTCCAATAATTTTTCTCTACATCTGTACAGGCCAACTCTACATCTATTCTCATTATTCACTGAGTATTTAAACTATTATGTTCAAAGTTGTCATATACCAACCTCCAAAACTCACTGAAAAAGTCCACAGATCTACCTGAGGGTTCTTACACTTCTGCGCATTCTGCAGTAGGCCAGAGAGAAAAGGAAGAGGCAAGAAGCTGCAAATCCTGGCAGCTTACCCAGAATGGAGGCGATTCAGCAGACAAGAAGAGAAGGCAATAAAGCAGCAATGTGGGCTGCAGGCAGGTTGGAGCAGAACCCAGGGAAAGGGAGGAAGACAAATAACTGTAACCGTCAATTGGCAGGGTCATGAAACCTGAACTCTTCTGGAACCGCCTTCCTGGTGAGTCCTCTGGCTCCACAACTTTGGGAAGGAAAACTGATACCCATAAATAACTGTGGCCATGTAACTGCAAAGTGGGATCAATGCCTCCTCTTGATTAAGGCAAAGTGGTTTTTCCAACAAAGAAAAACCGTGGCTGGTCGACTCTGCAGAGAGATTACATGCATGGTTACATGTGGGAATTTGGGAAGACTGTAAGATGCATGTTGAGAAAAGACATGTTGAGCATTAGGAGCTGGGTGGGGAGAGGCAAACGAGACAGAGTCCTCTGGACAAGGAGCAAAGAGAAAATTTCACATCTTACATTCCCTCACACAGAGGGGAGGTCAGGCTGGAACTGCTTCCCTTTGGGACAATGGTCTCGAACCAAATGGTTGGCTGGATCATTCTTACCCAACCAAAGAGAGCCATTACTTTTCAGTAATGCCATGGTTAACACTCCTCTGGACCCTAAGACCTAACTAACTCTATTCTGTCTTCACATGGACCATCCACTTAACCACAGTCTCAAGGGATGGACCAGAATAATGAATAAGTTGAGTGAATAAGTGAATCCAGATCTAACCATAAACAAAACAAAAAGGACAGATCACTATTACTGAGTAAATGAAAACCAAGCCTTTATTAAACTGAATATTTTTTAAACCCTGATGAACCTTTTAAAATAGAAGCCAAATTTGCAAGTATCCTAAAGCTACTCAACAAGGATAAAAGTTGAAATAAAAATGCTTTCACGGGGGCCGGCCCCGTGGCCGAGCGGTTAAGTTTGCGCACTCCGCTGCAGGCGGCCCAGTGTTTTCGTCGGTTCGAATGCTGGGCGTGGACATCGCACCACTCATCGAGCCATGCTGAGGCGGCATCCCACATGCCACAACTAGAAGGACCCACAACTAAGAATATACAACTGTGTACTGGGAGGCTTTGGGGAGAAAAAGGAAAAAAAAATTAAAAAAATAAATGTTTTCACATCCAACCCAGCTCCATCCAACCAAAATTCCCTTCTCATTAACTTGATCAAGCTCCTCCTTGGGGCTGTGAAACTCCCTCCTCAGGTGTAGGCTGTGTGGAGACCAGGGGGTTAATTTCAGGAAGGTTTTATTGTAGTGATGCTTATGAGGATGCCAATGCCACAGCCACTTGCAGCGTCTGTGGAGAATTAGGTGCAACAAATCCAAGGTCCTATCCTACGTCTCCCTGAAGAGTAACAGGGATGAGACAGTGGCTCTGCCACTGAGGGATCTCATGCCTCCGCTCAGTCTAGAGGAGAATATGAAGAGAGAAGGGGAAGAGGCATTAACAGGACAGGAGAGAGAGAGGAAGAATGAGAGACAGAAAAGCAAATCATGGCAAAATGCCCAGACACGGAGGCAGGGAGGAGACAGGAAGAATGGGGCAATAAGGAGAGATGTAGGCTGCAGGCTTGTTGGAACAGAAACCAGAATAAGGCAGGAGGAAGCAGGAAGAGGAGAGCGTGGTGATGGGATCAGGAGAGAAGTATAACAAAACTCAGATGGAGCAATAGAGAAAGCAAACAACTTGCCCTGGAAAAAGAGAGTAAAAAGTAGATTTGCAAACAACCAAAGACCATAATTTTCCTGATTTTTGTCTTGAAAAAAAGATTTTTTTATCGAGGTCTCAATAGTTTATAACATTATATCAATTTCAGGTGTATATCGTTATATTTTGACCTCTGTATAGACTTTATCATGTTCACCATCAAAAGTCTAGATGCCAAAGGCCAGAATTTCTAACATCCTTAGAAAGAGGTGATGAAAAGCTGATCAGCTGAAAATTTGGTCATGACTCTTGCTTAGACAAGATCAGTAAAGAGCTCTCTGATTCTGGGCTGCTGACTTTTGGAAGATCCTAAAGATTCACTGGACTCTATCATATAGATGGAGTATCCCATGGCCTGCCATTTGCTCATCAGTGAAAATACTCTTTCTACCTCCTAACAGGGGAAGTTATATTCCCATGACATGTCAAGGTCCATTTATAAAACACCTCACAGAAGTTATCATGGTCATTATACTGAGACATCATGATATTTTACGAAAAGATAGATTTTAAAGCTCAATAAAACAACTCTCAGTGAAAATAGCAGCTAAGCACAATGCCATTAGACCAGAATTTGGGGGCAAGAATTGAGATCACTCAGTGAAATCTAGATGCTGTTAAGTTATAAATAAGCGCTTTAAATATACATAATCTAATATGTCATACTTTTTTTTTCAAATGGAAAAAGATTGGTAAACCGCCAATCTTAACTGAGCTGAAATAAATCTGAGGCTGGAGCAGCAATACGTATAAATAACCATGAGGAGATTACTAAAACACTGTCTAAAACTTGGTAATTTTAGAGCATTGTCAGTACCTATGCCCTCCCTCATCCTTAAATCGAAATACTTCTTATTTCTAACATACTTTTCAATTGGCAGGTTAAACTGGCATGTTCTAATGTCTACTTCATGGTGCCCATTATGCTAGGCTCCCCCATATGCATGACCTCATCCAGTCAAACATCTACTGCGGTAGGTGGTGTTATCCCAATTTTACAGATAAGGAGACTGAAGCTGGGGGTGGCTGAGGTCACCCAGTTGGTAACTGGCAGAGCCAGGATAGGAACCCAGGGCTCTGATTCCAAGTCTGGCACATTTTGTAAGATACTAGACTGCCTCCTTTGTTCATACCTCTGGCCAGAAAGACGTTGACTAGCATCCAAAAGGTACGATGCCAGAATGTAATATTTCACAATAAAAATATGTGTGGGGTAATGTAATGGACTGAATTATCTTCCCCCAAAATCCATAAGTTGAAGCCCTAACCCCCAGCACCTCATAATGTGACTGTATTTGGAGACAGGGCATTTAAAGAGGTGATGAAGTTCAAATGAAGCCATTAGGGTGATCTCTAATCCAATCTGACTGGTGTCCTAATAAAAGGAGATCAGGACACACAGAGAGACTCCAGGGACACACAACCATGTGAAGAGGCAACAGGACAGCAACTGTCTATAAGCCAAGAAGAGAGGCTTCAGAGGAAACCCACCCTGCCAGCACTTACTCTTGGACTTCCAGCCTCCAGAAATGTGAGAAAATAGATTTCTCTTGTTTAAGTCACCCAATCTGTGGTATTTCATTATGGCAGCTCTAACAGACTAACACAAGTACTTAGCCTGTGCCATGCACTGTGTTGGGTGCTATGAAAATAAGTGTTGGGTTACAGAAAATAAGACAGGGTCCCTAGTCTCAAGAGCTTGTGGGCTTATAAGAGCTACTCAGAAGCAAACAGGCAATGAGACTCTGGTATGGTGCGTGCTACACGAGGGCAGGTGCAGAGTGCAGTGGGGCACACGAGAAGAACGTGTAATCTGCTATTTGGTATGTATACGAGAGAGGATGTCTGGGAAAACTTTAAAGGAAGTGAGGTCTAAATCTAGATCTAAAGAGATTGCTCCCACACGCCCAGAAGAGCCTCCAACTTCCACGGACCAAATATCTATTCTTGATCCCAATTCCCCCACATTCAGAAAACATTCCTCTTGTGCCAGTCAGCTATTGCTCTGCTAGCATTTTGTTTCCATTTCAGAAACTAAACATATATATATATATATATCATTTTCTAAATGTTTAAGTCTAGGAATCAGTTTTATGAAACTATTTAGAAACATAAACAAAAATTTAGATGGAAAGTTGTGTGCTGTACCAGTTTCTGGTAGCAAAGATTGACACAACATGAGAAAACAACAAGAAGGGAGTCATTTAAAAAATTATGATAAATGTGAATTTATTTAATGGACTATATACAAAAATTTAAACTCATTTTAAAAAATTTAATGCATAGGAAAATGCTGTGAAATAAAATAAAGCAATTATAATTTTGTTAATATAGATATGCAGTTTTAAAAGTTCAAAATATTAAGTGGTTATTTTAGACTCGTAGGACTGGGCAGTTTTTATTTATTAGTTTTTAAAATAATTTCTGTGTTTCCAAAGTTTTCTATAATGATATACATATATATATGTAGACAGACACACATACATAATTTATATAATGATATATATGATATGTCAAAAGAAACTTTTTTTTCAAAGATTTTATTTTTTTCCTTTTTCTCTCCAAAGCCCCCCAGTACATAGTTGTATATTCTTAGTTGTGGGTCCTTCTAGTTGTGGCATGTGGGACGCTGCCTCAGCATGGCTTGATGAGCAGTGCCATGTCCGCGCCCAGGCTTCGAACTGATGAAACACTGGGCCTCTTGCAGCGGAGCGCGCAAACTTAACCACTCGGCCATGGCGTCAGCCCCCCAAAAGAAACGTTTTTTTTAATGAGAGAAAAGAAATATTTTTTTCCAGAAGGCTTGGGAAATTACATGATTCTTTCAACCAAACTGTAGTTCTTCTAGTTTTTAGAATCAAATTACCCACATTAGCTCTATCATATATTAACAAGATATTATCATTTTTACAAATTATACTTGTACTGAGAAAACCTAGGTCTGAGTTCTGGCTCCATCTCTTACGAGCTGTATTTCTTTACTGGAGGTTACCTAAATCTGGGCCTCAGTTTCTTCATCTATGAAGTAAAGATTACTTGTAATGATAGTCACAGGGTTGGTGAGACGATCAAATAACATGTCTGTGAAAGTCCACTGAAACTAAAGAGCTATATGAAACTGAGGATGAAGATGGTTATTATTTTTATTGACTTATATGGTATTCTTTCTGAACAAGGCAATGTTAGTTGGAGACAGGTTTTGAGAAACCTCTAAGCATAACTGGTCATCAATATATTTGCTCATTGTGTGTCAGTGTGGCCCAAGCACTTTCAGGTAGGCTCCTACGGGGCAGGGAGTACATCACTGTATATTCTACATGATTTCTGATAGACCGTGAACATAGTCTGCAATGCCAAGAGCTGACCTCAGGAAATATCCTTCACAGACACAATTACCAATGTGAGTTTTACAGACAGATGATAACATCATTGTAGGCCACCTCCTCAAAACAACTGCCTGAGTGGCCACGAGGGAAGGCCATCAGGAAATTAACGAGGGAGGCAAGTCAGAGCAATGGAAAAGTAGGAACCATGCAGTCAACACTTACGAGGCAGATGCCTTCTTGGGGTAATCCAGCCTCAAGTGACAGAAACACCACTACCAGCCACTAAATATTATTTAAATACATGAGAGAAAAGCTCTTTCCGATCCAGGAAGAAAGATACTGATCAGACGTAGCTTGTTATTAAGACTTTCCCACATCTGCCTGGACCCTCTCCACAAGAAAGAAACAACAAAGATAAGGACATTCAGGGCCTAGAAAGTTCCCTGAAGTGACCTATGCCACTTAGGGCAATAGTTCAGACCAGTTAGGAAAGCAGCCTCAAAAAATATTTCCACAGCTGAGTCAGAAGAAAAACGTCAAGCATTTTCTTTTTCTTCCTCTCTTCATCCTCACCACTAACTCCTGAACTTGTCCCTCCTCCCCTGTCTTCCTCTCACTCTCTCATTCTCTCCTTTGTTCCTGGCTGTAAATGCTTGTCTCAGTTCTGATAGTTCAAAATATGTGCAGCTGAATGTTTTCAATAAAACTGCATTTCTCCAAAATTTTTCTACAGCTTTGGCTTCTCCAGCAAGGACGGTATCAGTACTTCTCCTTCCTGCTCTTCTGTACTCAAAACAGGAGAAACAAGTATTTCATTTTTTTTTTCTTGGGCCTCTATCTTGATCCACAGTGGTCTATCACCTTAACTAAAATGAATGAACCATTTGGACTTTCCCAGACCAAAGCACCTAGGCTTCTGGTGTGAAGAAACTACCTGTGTGCAATTGGGTGCCAAAAGGAGATATTATATCTCTTCCAATGCAGCCCACATTATGTCATTTGGAAAAGGAGCCTCAGACCAGGACTGGCATGACATTATGTATGTGTTACACCCAGAATACTCACCACATCTAAGAGCAGAGGGTAAAATTGCAACAGGAACATCCAAACTTGCAGTTTCCCAGCCTGTCATTCTTCTTGGTGAAGCATTAATCTAAAAAGAATTTCTGGGACCTTGGTGATCTGTTTCCCAGAAATATTTTTAATTTCCTTTGCTAATTCCAAGCAGCACAGCCACTTGAACTCCCACCACAGTCTCCAGCTCCTCCCACATGGTGTCCTGCCCAGACTTGCATCTATTTCACCATACCCTCTAAGTGTCTCCACAATAATCTAACCTGGAGGAGAAGTCCAGAGGAGCTGGTAGTCTGTGAGCACACACCCCCCTCTACTGGACAAAACACAAAGAAACATACATGTCTGGAAAAGGACCACAGGATTCTCCAACAGAAAGGAACACGTAATTCACTGCCCTCACTTTGTACATGAGAAAACTGAGGCCTACAGATGAGCCATGAATCAACAGAGTCACAAACGGAATTGGAGGCAGAGCACTGTCTCTCTGCCTCCAACATTAAGTGCCACCATCACATGGAACAATGTGTCCTTCAATAGCCCAACTCACAAGAAGAGAAGACTATATGACTGTGCTCATGGGAGTCTTTAGGTTCTGAGTTAAAACACTCTCCAAGGCACAGCCACCGATGAAGAAGCAGGGTCGTAGCTGAAAGAGCACTGGGCTGGGCATCAGAAAACTGGTCTCTAGTCCCATTTCTAGCACCTACGACCACTGAGAGGCTGGACAAGACACTTCGAGTCTCTGGGCTTCCCTGTCTTCATGTGTAAAGTGAAAGAGTTGGAACAGATGATGTCTAAGCAGACCTCTTGCAATATGAAGCCATGAGGCCTATGATTGTAAATGAGTGAGCAAAACAATGCAAACAGCATCAGAGCACTGCAGAGGACAGTGCGTTTACTGGAATGCTGGAGACCTTGTCCTAATCCTGGCTCTGGTACCCACTAGCTACTTGACCTTAGGAAAGTTACTTCATTTCTCTGGAACTCTGTCTTAGGAATAGGGATGAGGCTGGATGATCTTCTCAGTAGGAAGAGTATACCTTCTAAACCCCTAAGTTTCTACAGTTATGAGTAATGATAACTGTGAGTATTGACGCCTTCTTCAAAGGATCCTAAAGCCACAGGGACATGTTCATATATCTTTGGGACAAAGTAGTGAGCCATTAACCTTTCTACTTGTTTTATAATAATATAACTAAGAGTACATACATCAAACTATTTGCTTGGTGTTCAGAAGAGTACAAGTAGTTACACTTACTTCCAACCTGTACAGCGGACAAGACATTAGTCCAAGGCACTACCATCAAACCACAAAGCTTGTGTAAGCAAGACTACAAAATAGCCAAGAAATACTGCTTTCTATGAAATAATAAGTAAGACCTAAAAATTATCAGATTGGATCATTAATTCCTCTAATTTTAAATGAACTTGTAGAAATTGACATAAAGTTTAAAAGAAGAGACAAAACAAAATAATAGCAAGGATGCTGTTGGGGCCCAAGGATAGCTCTGGAAGCAGTGGGAAAGGGGGTCACTGAGCTCACAGTTCTAGCCCACCTCACTCCCAAACTACCCAATAAACCACAATCTAAATAAAAAGAGTGTGCTTGGGGGCCAGCCAGGTGGTGCAGCAGTTAAGTTCGCATGTTCCACTTCTCAGCGGCTCGGGGTTCGCCGGTTCGGATCCCAGGTGCGGACATGGCACTGTCTGGCAAAAGCCATGCTACAGTAGGTGTCCCATGTATAAAGTAGAGGAAGATGGGCATGGATGTTAGCTCAGGGCCAGTCTTCCTCAGCAAAAAGAGGAGGATTGGCAATAGTTAGCTCAGGGCTAATCTTCCTCAAAAAAATTAAAAAATAAAATAAAGTGTGCTTGCCATTCAAATACAGTTTCAAAACGAGTTCTGTACCTGCATCAGAACCCGAGCTTGCACCTGACTGCTGTGATCCTGAGTTCTGGGTGTTTCCCCTTACAGCAATAGGGAAACGGCAGTGGATTGGACTGGCTTTATGACCATCTGTTGGACTACCAGCCACAAGATCAAGTGGAAGGACACTGGGAACAAAACAGAAAACTATGACCCTGGAACAGTTGCTTAATCTCTCTGACATTCCGCTATCTTGGCTTTTCTTCAGAAACTTAAAAATAAAAGGAAATACATTTGAGTCACAATGTTTTGCAACTAACATAAAGGCAGCCTGTAGAGTTGAAATGTTTTGTTTACTGAGTTTCTCCCTTCAAATTATCTTCTGATGCTCCCCCCTTTTTTGATCCCTCAAGGAATTTTTTGAAAGTATTAAAACTCAAATGATGCACCATTTGACTTGCAAACAGCAAGACTAATAAGCACTTTAGATGTTAAATATATAACTATTTGAGGATCTTGTGCTAGAAATTTCTCTACATAATTTTTATTTCAAAAGACCAATGTAAAGTTTTGAGAGTCTTTAGAATCTCACTCACTCCCTGAAGTCCTATTTTGTAGGGATGTGTCCCCGAAAATAAAGAGAACGTTGACTTTAAATGTTGGTAGAAACTGAGCAACAGTAGGAAGATCTCACAGAAGATCAGCCAGAGCACAGAATAACCCAGTTAGTGAGGAGAATGTCTGCTCTATCAGACTGCCTTCCCTGGTGCTGCTTCTCGTTGGCATCAAGTAGGAAAGATCCCTTTCACACCTGACACAAGTATGCACTGTCCTTCTGAAATATGAGAAAAGCAAGCCCCTGAGGAACAAGAGGCCTCTTGGCAGGGGTGAGTGAAGCTGGAGAAAGCAAAAGCTTAGCTGGCAAGGCCTACAGTAAGAAGTGACTCCCTCCATGGAATGCTACTGGCATCAATGAGGTTACCTTCTGAGAGTTATGCAATATTCTTAAAATAAATTACTTAAAACTGGATAGAATTATCATTATGCATTATATACCAAAACTAAGCTTCCTATTCCATGGACCATATAACCATGGAGCAGACTTAGGCACTCCCTAAGCCTGTCTTCTGCCCTATTTTCTCCCATCACATATATGCCCTGCTAACATAGTATAGAACTTATTGATTACTCTACATTTTGGTCCTGAAGGAATATGAAAAGCAATAAGGAAAGTTCATATCTACTGAGGTATACGAGAAAGCCATTTTGGTTGGAAATTGATTCGGCCTGAGCTTGTTTTCCCGGAACGGCCTGATGTGGCCTGTCAAGCATACATTTTACATCTACTTTAAACATTTACAGGATCCCACAGCAAAGAATGCTGCCTTTAAGATAGCATGGATGCCTCCGTCCCATCTCAGGATTTCTTCAAAGATAAGCACTCCTTCTCAGAAACCGGAGTCAGACTGACCTGCTGTACGTAGCAAATATCTTGTGACTGTAGTAACAAGAAAAAAAAGTATTCCTGTCACATTTGATGGTTGTTCCTTGTTCTAAAATGATATGTAACCATACTGTATACCTCACTTTTCCAGGGTGCTTCTTTGCCTGGTGGAGGTCCCTCTCCCAGGCTATAGTCCTTACCATTGGCTCAAACAATAAACTTGTCCCATTTGTAATCTATAGATTGATTATTGATTACTAGCATCAACAGTCCTCACCCTTCTAGAATGGATGTGAGCTCTAGGAGGACAGGGATTAGCTTTTTTGGGAGTCTGTTTTGTCCACTATACCTAGAACAGTAATGAAAATATGATAGGCATTCGATAAATATTGTTGAATGAATGAATGATTTGTGAGAGCCTTGCTGATACAAATGCAAATAATCACAATGACAGAGCTATGTTTTTTGTTACAGTTTGGAGAAAATGGTTCCATGGCCACAGGGGACACAGCATTGTGGTAAAATGGGAGGACAGGTGATTTCAACATCTTATTGTGCAGACCGTGGTTTGAACTGTGTCCAGTTCAGTGCCTGGTCCATAGGGCTCAACAGACAACTGTTGTCGCAGTCATGGTTATTTTTTAGCACACAGACAGGGCCAAAATCAATATAGGGAAATGAAAGGAAGCAAGGAAGACGAGAAGAGAAAACCAGCAAGTTCCTACACCGGGAAAAGGCCTGCAGGACCCGATCTGTCGGTGAGAACACTATCGTTGATTGCCTGCGCTGCAGGATTAGATTTCCATCAGGTAATCTAAAGAGGAGTAGGGAGAGGATGCATCACCAACCCCTGGCTGCTGAACTCTGCAGCTGTCGTTCCTTATTCCCACGAGCTTCCTCCTGTTTCATTTTTCTTTCCTCTTGCCAATGCAATGTGTGCCTATGCATACATCACGTTCCTATATTCCCATCATTTCCTCCTTTGCCTTCCCCTCCCCAAGACCAGCCTGGTATGTCCCCCAAAGCCTTCCCCAGGGAGACTGTCTTCCTGTAGTCTAACCCCTCCACAGGAACACACAGAAGCTTGAACTGGCCAAGCAATTCTGCATTCTAATGGTTTACTAGATAACGTGACTCCTCTTAGTAGTGAGGATACCATTGCTGTCTGTCAAACTGGATACACAGCTTTGATTATTCTAATCAATAGGGTTCTAGAAGTATGAGAGCTGTGAACTAGTGCTCCCAAACCCACTCAGAGTTTACACCGTTATGCTATGTCCCTCCATATATGAGGAGGTGGTGGTCATGGAAGTGACAGGGCAAGAGAAAGGGTCCAGGGCAAATGCCAGGAGCAATGGGGCCCAACTCTGCTCTGGGCCTTCACCATCTCTGACCTAACCTGAAAGGCACCTCACATTTCAAGTCCCTGGAGATCTTCTTCATGAGATTTCATATCTTATCTACTCTGTCAGAGGGTGATGTGCCTGGGTTTTGGGCATCCCAGAGAATGCCGCTGTCCTCTGAGATGGGAAATGGATGTAAAGCTAGAGAGAGAGAGAGGAAGAGAGCTCACCCACAGATCACCCTGCAGACAAGCAATGCTGCCGAGGGGCCTGATGTCTCACCTGAATGCTTAGAGAGTCAAGAACAGCAAGCTTTAAAGAACCTTCACCACATTTCACATATTAGACCTTCTTATCTCACAGATAAGAAGGATGAGGTTCCCGGGAGACTGACTTACCAAGACCACCCAGCAAAGTGGTCAGTGGCAAAGCCAGGACTAAAACCCAGTTTGCTATGGGCAAACAGGAAATTTTTATAAAATTTAGAATCAAGTTTGTGTGTGTTTGTTTTTCTGAGAAGGATTCCTCCTTTTGTATGCATGTCATAAGGTTTCCAAAAAATTTTCCAATAAATATTTCCAAATAGACACAAAAGTAGAGAGAACCATATAATGCAGCCACACAAACGCATTATCTCAACAAAACAATTATCTGGTGTTGAAGGAGGTCATTGAGAGCAGGTGACCATCAGTTGACACACAAGCTGGACCCAGGCAATCGGAGGCTCCTCACCCGCTTCCCTGTCCTTGGACTGTAAGCTCTGCTCACCATTCCCTCAGTGGGAACTGTTTTCAAGGATGCAGCCTTGAGAGAGCAATGTGTTTGTTGAGACCATCAGGACTGAATACGCGACTGAACCCAGCTGAGGTCTCTATACAAACTTTTAAGATTCTGGTGGGTGAATGTAGAGATCTACTAGTCTGGCAGGTGCCCAAGACAAGCCTTGAATGTAAGTTCCCTTGCTTATGAAACCTGCCACCTACCAATCTAGAATCGTCTACCTCTTCCTTCAGCCTCTCCTTACCCTCCATGTAGGGGGCCAGATGGCAAACCAACATCAAGATTTTGCCAGACTTGCTTCATCAAATCCCACGCTTTATTTTAACTTAAGTATTGTAAAACCATTCCCAGGCCTTACATCATTTCACCCCTACATACCCCAGTAAGTATCTCTTTAAAAATACGGATATTTTCTTATATCAGTGATTCTCATATTTTTGCTGGGCCCCACCCCCCCAGAGTTTCTTATTCCAGGTTTGGGGTGAGGCTGAAAATTTTCATTTCTAACATATTCCCATGTGATTTTGGTGATGCTAGTCAGAGGCCACACATTGAGAACCACTGTCTTACATACTCACAATGCCATTATCCTACCTAACAGATTTAACAGTAATTCTTCCATATTATCAAATATGTAGTCCATATTCAGCTTTCCTGATTGTCAAAAGTGTCTTTTTACAGGTGGCTTACTTCAATCATATTTCAAAGCCTACACATTACATTTGGTAGCTATGTCTCTCAAGGTCTTTTAAGTATTTGCCAGACCAGTCAGCTTCCCCCAACCTCCTTTGCCAACCAGTCTCTTTTGTTTACTGCCTTCTAAACTTCAAAGTTGCTAACAGACTAGGTCTTAATTGTTTTCACCACAGAAAATGATAATTATATGATGTGATAGAGGTGTTAGCCAATGCTACAGTGGTAGTCATATTGCAATATACAAATGTACCAAATCAACATGTTGTATACCTTCAACTTATACAATGTCACATGTCAATTATATCTCAATGAAAAAGAAAGAACCCCAGTACAGTCCTAAGTAGAAACTTATCTATTTGCTTGTTCATGGTATTGCTTAACTTATCCCTCTGGCTTCCATATTTCCTGTGAACTGGAATCTAGCCCTGGCTGCCTAATTACCTAGAGATTCAGCTCTTTCACAAGAATACTCCATAGATGGGGCTGTGTATGGTAAAATCAAGGTTTAAATCTTAAACTCACACATTTTATGAATCTTCATTCAGACAACTGGAACATATATTTTTTGTACGTTTGGAAATAGATAACTACCTCACCTATTTTTGTGTGTCTGAGGAAGACTGGTCTTGAGCTAATATCTGTTACTGATCTTCCTGTTTTCTTTGCTTGTGGAAGATTGTTGCTGAGCTAACATCTGTGCCAATCTTCCTCTTTTTTATTTGGGATGCCGCCACAGCATGGCTTGACAAACAGTGCTGGGTCCGTGCCCAGGAGCCAAATCTGCGAACCCCAGGAAGCCGAAGTGGAGCACATAAACTTAATCACTACACCACCAGGTGGCCCCTGCCTTACCTATTTTTAAACCATTGTAAAATAATCCATGCCCTTTATACTAAAGCAAACCATCCTCACCTCAAACTTTATGGATGCCTCTTTTTCCCTAAGGAAAGAAATAGTTTCTCAGAATCCCCAGTAAGCTACATACCTAGGACCCAGTTCTTGATAGCACTGGTCAATTCACATACGCAACCCAAGTATAATAAAACCTTACACAGGTTAACATTTATTCCATGAACTGCCTGCAATCTGATGAGGATAATGATTTGGTTTTTAAATAACCAAGGCCCCAGCCTTGGTTATTTAAAATAGTTTATTTTATTTATTTAAATAGTAGCCTGTTAGTGGTTACTATTGTCTTGAAACCTACCTCTAAGTTACACAGGTCTCAAGAGAAATGTCCTCTATTCACACAAAGTGGGAGGCACCTGCCTCACCAACAAGCACAATTCTCCAAGTGGGTAGGGTCGGGTTCTGACAGTACCTGTGAGCTGAGGAAAACAAAACAAGCTGTTTGGGAATGACATGGGATCTAATGGATAAGAGTGATGACAATGAGGCAGCAAGTAGAATTCTTCTTGAGAATAAATTCCAATATCTAAAATCTAAAAAGCATGGATGGCATTTTAAGCCATTTTGGCAAATTAGACTTTTATCAAAATGGTCTATATTGGCAAAATGACCTTCTCAGTCATAAAAGAACACTTCATTGAGCAACTTCTTAAAAATTCAAAGGATAAATGAGCAGAAGCCAAAAACTATACTGTGCCAGAGCTCACCTTCAGCTATCTCATTTCTTTTCCTGCACACACACACGCACAGAGGCACGAGATGATGGGAAAAGCACAGGCTCCTAAGCAGTAAATGCAATTCCATGTAATCAGCCTCGCACAGTTGGGGACTCCATAATAAACGTTAATTCCCCATGTCTCTTTCACTTTATTTTATAAACCTTATTGTTGGCTTTTCTAGAATTCTATGCCTAGGGAAAGGAGAAAAGAAGAGCTGGGTTCTGGCAGTCGATTGATTAATGACAAATAGATTCTTCTAATCCCTTCTCCTGTTGAAATGGAGGAATAGGAGAGGATGAGACACATTGGTAACTGTAAGCAGAGATAATATAAATTGCATACACTGGAGAAAATTTTTGCCGTTATTTTTTTAAAAAATAACTTCAAGTCGTACTAATCACCTCCAAGCAGCAGTGGGGCATTGATCAAAAACTTAATTTTACATAAGCATTTTCATGGGCAGGAATGAAATGCTTCAGCTATGCAAAGTCCTATTTGTTGAACTAGTACAAAGTACTGCTGGAGAAAAATTACCTTGTTATCAGCACTTTTTAATATTTTTATACTCATTTTAAAAAAAAACATTGGTACTGGTGTACTGCATAACACACTTGGTTAGAAATAATCCTTGTTAAAGCAGCATTCTCTAAGAGCTACTGCTTATTCTGGTTTCACCTGTCCTGAGCATCAAAATTTTGTTTCCAATAATTAGGTAAGGCCTCTTAATCTGTTACACTACTCACGGCAGGGGCTTTTCATTAAGTTACGACTTTATGGTGACAATAAAAGAATTAATTGACAATGAAGGACTATATATAATTCAACACACATTAACCTAAGCATAAATATACGCAACAAATTATAAATGATAAACAATACAATGGATTTTGATAGAAAGTTCTAGATCCTCTTTATGAAAAAACAGTTGAAAAACCCACTGCCAGTGTGTCTATGAGGACAGTCTCAGTTGAGGCCAAAACTGACATGGAATCTACTTCTTCATCCATTGCTTAGGTACTGTGATCATCCCCTGTTATGGTC
This sequence comes from Equus quagga, assembly GCF_021613505.1. Classification (NCBI taxonomy): domain Eukaryota; kingdom Metazoa; phylum Chordata; class Mammalia; order Perissodactyla; family Equidae; genus Equus; species Equus quagga. The sequence continues at coordinate 32,339,284 of NC_060268.1, read as the reverse complement.
CCATGCCAGCCTTCACTGCTTTTAGTTGCTCTTCATATCAGAAACATTACGAATATGGGCAGAAATTTATCCTTTTCTGCTTATGAAATTGATTAAAATTCCTTTTAAGTACCAAATCTTTATCATAAGAATTTGGAAGGAGGTTGGCTCCCTCCCATATGCTCCATAAAATATTCACTAGCAGATTTATTTATGCCAATCGGGTGCTGGGAATGCAAACATGAAAAAGCCATAACCCTCTACTAAAGAAATTCACAATCTACTGATTCTAGCTTCTAGAGAATCTGTCCACTGGTCTTTTCTGAACACTCTCATGGAAAGCCAGCCATCCCTTTGCTATGCTGTTTCTATAGAGAAGAGTGGCGGGGAAAGAAAGCAGAGGCATTTGTTATGGAAATCAGAAACATATATTCCCATCTTCACTGGCACATGAAATTATGACCAACTGTTTTGAATATACAATCAAAAAGTACGTTTTTCAAAACATACTTTCAGGACAGTAACAGCAAAGTACTTAAAGCTTCATGAGATCAAAAGGAAAAGTATACGTCAGCACCGGAAAGAAAAATTTAACTAGTAGTTGCAATTTCATTTGGTATACTCTAACACATGATTACTTACAGTGTGCCCGACACTGTGCTTGGCATCTTGTTTACTCTTCATAAGAACCCTATGAAGTACATTTTGTTATTCCCATTGTAGAGAAGAGAAAACTGAGACGAAGAGAGGTTGTAAACTGGCATTAGACCATAGCAGCAGAATTCAGATTCAAATATAGACATGATTACCCACGTTCTTCCGTGAAGTCTCCTTCAAACTTTACAGCCAACCAATCAAGTACAGAGGAACCACATGATTTGAACAATACAATTTATTTAGTTTTAATAAATCATAGTCTTACCAAGTAAATGAAGGACAGAAAACACATATATGGAGATTAATGAGATTCCTAGGAAACTTTCAGAAAAACAAGACAGCATTTTAATCACAGGTCATTTTTCAAAAAAAATAATGAAGAAAACCTTTTTTGTTAAGCAATATTTCCAGCATTATTTTCAAGATAAGCAAAGTCTGGGTGAATCCTCTATTATTACAGTCACAGAAGCAAAATATTTAGAGGTAAAAGATCCTCAAAGATTTATTGTCCTCAGAGATTTATGCTAAGTTATTCATTTTGCCAATGAGCAAACAGAAGTTCAGAGATATTACTAATTATAGTTCACTTATCATATTAGATTATTACACTTAGCAGAATCTTTATCATAACTTAATTAACGAGCAAGTAAATTTTTAAGTTATTTTTCAAACCTTTACCTCTGACTCCATGTTGACCATGAGCCTAAATAATTATATTGCTCTGGAATGGAGTTGCTTTATCCCCTTGAGTATAGGTGCTAATGAAAGTTAATTATTAACGGGACAAAGACCACCAGGCAATGGCTTATCGGGAAAATTGCAAGGGCTCCCAAGTAAGTACCTAAATGGCTATTGTAACTCAAAGCCACAGAAAATCCAAATAAGTTTCTTGTTACCTTCAAATTGGTGGTGGGGACAGTACATGGAGAAAAGGAAAGAACCAAAATCAGTTAGAAGATCTGGACTGTTCTGTCACTAAACAGTTATGACGCTTTGGACAGAACCTCATTTTTATTACCTGTACCATGAGGGCACTGGGCCCAAGGATCCCGCCTAGCTTTAGTATTTTATAATCACTGCAAGAGGTGACAGATATCAACTACATCATAGCCTCCCATGTGAAGTTTGTAGAACTGCTGCTGGCTTTTAAAAAAGAAGTAAGAAATTTTTCAAATGCCTGGAGGATGTACGAAAGTTTCCAAAGACAGATTTCCTGAGGGAGATATTTTATTTTTTTAAATATGTCAACACATTTTATCTCTCTAGGCAAAGTAACTTCTTTCATTTTTTCAGGATTAAAAATAAATCCTGATAGTACCACTAGGCAGCAACATGCCTGGGAGAAAAGCAATGAATAAGAGAGAAAAATAACACTCACTTTGTCCCTATGCAACTTTCCATCTACGGCATAAAACAACAACAACAACAAAAAACCAGCTTATCTGTTTATTCTCTTTAAATTGAGGGTGGGGAACACATTTAACCATAAGCTCCACTGCAGATAATGAGTGACTAAAAACTCTTCAAAAATAGAGTTTATCTTGAACTAAAACAAAGCAAAGCAACCACTGCAGAGTATTTGACTTTTCAGCCATCGTTTTGAAGGGGTTTGATCTTACGAAAAAGCTACTGGCGGAAGGAACTGGTTCATTCACCCCTTCAGGATATAGTTACTAGTCAGGTGCCAGACACTATGTTCAATGCCAGAGGCACCCAGATAAACCCTAGAGGACCCCTGCCATCCAGAGGCTCATAATCTAGTTAGCGTCAGAGACTCATATGTAACTGATCACGACAATGCCAAGTGTTTTTAAAATGGAAGAAGCACAAAGCACTATCTGGAATATATAAGAGGAAATGCTTAACGCTAACCAAGAAGGTTAGGAGAGCTTCATGGAAAAGAAAACATTTGCGCTACATCTTGACGGATGAGTAGTTCATTGCTAAAATGGCTTGTGCAAAGGCACAGACGCAAAGAAAGGAAGGAAGAAAAGAAAAAGAGGGAAAGGAATTATAAAATAAATTTAAAATATTGGTTTCCAAACTGATGTGTGTGAAATAAGTTCTTTTCACTGTCATTTCCCTAATTGCTTATATGGCTAAGCATATTTTCACACATTCATCATTCAGACTTTCCCTTAAGTGAATTGACTTACCTTCTTTGCCCCTTTTTTCTCTTGAGTAGTTTGCATTTTCTTTATTAATTTACATGAATTCTTTGTATATTTTGGACGATAATTTTCTGTTTGTAATAAGTGCTGCAAATATCTTCTCCCAGATTTTCTTATTACTTTTTAAAATATCATTTGTCGCCATCAAATGATTTTAACTTAATTTTAAACTTATACTATTTTAATATAGACAAATGCACCAATAATCTTCTTTATGGTTCATGCTTTTAAGAAATCCTTTCCTAATCCTTGCATATTTTCTACCAAAAGCTATGAAGTTTTGCTTTTCACATTTCAGTTCTAAATCCACCTGAAATAGATTTTGTGCATGGCATGAAGTACCTCCAACTTTATTTTTTCTTTCCATATGGAAAGAAACAACTGTCCCAGCCTCGTTTATTGGATAATTTATCCTTTCCCAGTCTTTATAATGTCAGTGGTAGAATTCCCCGGGAAACAGACTGAGAAAAGATCTCCACGCAGAAGGTTTAATGGGGACTGCTCTCGGGGACACCTGTGAGAGAGTGAGGGCGGTGAGATTGGGACTGGGCAGAAGGAGATGCAGGTGCAACAGAGGCCTCAGCTGATCACACAGGTAGCTCTGAAGCTGGGATGACGCTTCACAGTTGTCCTGCACAAGGCAACGGCACTAGGCTTTTGTACCCTGGATGGCTTCCTTTGACAGAGGGCAGCTCTTGGGAAAGGACTCAGCTGTGAGCCATCAGCAGGCAATACCCCCTCAGCCGCTGAGGGAACTAGGGCCTTGATCTTGATGGGGGATCTGGGTGGCACACACAGCATCCACTACATGGCCTGTGTCATGTATCCGCTTTCCAATTTTATCAGTTCACTATTCTTTTGGACTCTTTCCTAGGAAATAATTTCCAGATAGGACTCCATCCTGCCCCTGCATGTAATCCAACTGGTCAACAGCCCCCTTCAAATACATACCTATAATGACACCAAAACCCCAGATTTGTCAGACTATATAGAGTACAGTAGCACATTTTTCTTCCTTGATATGAATATCTATTATTCACATTACCCAACTGGCTCAAAATCAATATGTTGTCAACTAAAGCTGAAACGGAAGTCTCCAATGTCCTTTACTTGTAAGTGGATATTTTATTCTAAATGCAGGATGTTTCCAGTATGCTCTTGACTTGAATCTTGCTCCATTTAGCTTAGGAAGAATTTAGCAAGCTTTGATTCTGTCATCTAACACCTCTCTACATTTCATTTTTTTTTCTCCAAAGTTGATTAAAGATGCCAAGATGATGTTGAAAAGAAAAGATCTGAACAGGACAGGGAGCAGTGATGAGTCTTGTGACATGCCAATGATACCTCCATACATTTTGACACAGGTCCATTAATCAACACTCTGAGTATGACTGCCTGGCTGTAACTCAGCATGGTTTTTGTTTGTTGTTTGTTTGTTTGTGGTGAGGAAGATTGGCCCTGAGCTAACACCTGTGCCAATCTTACTCTATTTTGTGTGTGAGATGCTGCCACAGCATGGCTTGATGAGCGGTGTGTAGGTCTGTGCCCGGGACCCAAACCTGTGAACCCCAGGCGCCAAAGCAGAGTACAAGAACCCAACCACTATGCCACCAGGCTGGCACCCCAATGTGTTTTAAGATAACAGTTGTCTTCTCAGTCACTTGGGCAGGAACCTTCAAGTGACTCTTTTCTCCCTCGACTGTAGGTTCCATCAAATTCATCTAGTTTTGAGTTCACAGCGTTCTGGAATCTATCCCTTGTTATCACTAACATCAAGACCATTACAGATCTGTTTGATTCTTACCTCTGACGTCAATTTATCACATTCTCCCTACTGCCAAACCTATTTGCCTTGAAATACAAAGCTGATAAAGTTATGACCCTTTACTGGTTCCCCACCTGGAAGAGATACAACAAATAGCGCCCCTGGGGGATGAGAAAATAAATGCAGCTTCCCAGGATGTGGTCTGCAGAGAATGTACACTTAACTTTGGGTCCCTTTGGAATAGAGACTATTGGGCTCACTAAGGATAACTGAAAAGTGACTGCTCTTTTTGAGGCTGCCATTTGTGATCATAAAACTAATTCCTTACATTTGTAAAGCACTCTCATGTACACTGTCTCATTTAATTCTTAATGCAACTTTGAAAGAGTAATATTATTAACCTGCAGTTAAGTATGAGAGTTGGAGAGGTCGTATCTTACAGACACATAGTAATTGACAGAAGCAGGACGTGAACTTGTGTTTCCTGCTTTCAAGGCAGGGGCTTCTTCCCCAACCGACCTCAGCTGCACAGTTGTGTAAATTATGATCTGTTTAGCATGAAAAGGAAACAGACATCAAAAGGAAGGTGAGTTCTGAAAGGGGAGCCCCCACTCTCTGAAAGGAAAATATTGCCCATAGGACATAAGGAAGCGATTTTTCTCCAATAAGACAGAAGTTAAGATTTAACAGCTTCTGCAGCAAACGGGCAAATGCTTTCCTGATTCAGGCTCTTTGTGAGATGAGTCATACATTATACATAATTTTCCAAGACATTTGCTCTTCAAGGAATTAGAAAGATGGCAACAAAATAGTAGTGCTGCTCCTTAGAATGAAGCTGCAGATGTGTGATTGTAATGTCTTAATGACTTAGCAGATGAAATCCTATAACTCCACCAATATTTGCTGATAACATAAAACTGGTTATAAAAGCTATATACTGAAAGCCTAATGGATGCTCAAATACAATTTGAAGAAGCATCTTGGACCACACGGCAGCAGCTGGCACTTGGCAGGCGTCAACAGTTATTTGAAGACACCTGTATTGAGGCCAGAATGGTTAATATTATGATTAACAGTAAAGAAAGTTGTGATCACAGCAACAAATGTCAGACAGGGAAATATTCAAGAAAAGCATTCTACCTTCCTGTATTGAAGCAATGCACAAGAATTGGTTGGCAGAAGGCTAATAAAAAAATGAACAAACTCATTCATGTTTAATGTATATAGGTCCCTATATCTAAGTTCTATAGTAACTATTCAAAACCATTATAAAAATGGCTAAGTGGGAATTCAATTATTTCTCAAGGATAACTTATCCATATCATTTCCCTCTAATAAAATATTTGCACTTAAAAGATTCTAAATTTACTTAACATAGCTACACATTAGTATAATAATTCATATTTTTAATCTTGGTCTGCACTAAAGTGGTTAAGCACAGACAGCTCAGCCCCCACCTTGAGAATTTCTGATTCAATAGATCTAGGCTACAGCATCCAAGAAACAGTATTTTAACAAGTTTCCAGTTGTGGCTAATAATGCTACTTGTCCAAGGACCGCACTTGGATAACCACGTTTCTATACTATGCTGACCCTCCCACAGGTTCCTATAAACACATCCCATTTTGCCATTGGTGATCTCTTGAGCACAAGAAACAAAAATTCATTCAACAATTAGTTATTGAGTCAGCATTTATGTAACGTGTGCTGTAAGCTATATCAGATGTGATGCTGTATATCAGAGATATAAAGACGAATAAAGCTTAGTCTCTGTGTCCATGGAGTTTATATTCTATACAGACATATAAACAAATAAATATAATGTCATATGATAAACATCATGTGCAAAGTTCCATGAGAGTAGAATGGAAGCATTCATTCTACAATGAGCAGAATTAGGAGGCTTTATAATGGAGATAACATTTATGACATTTACAAAACTTTTATTTTGCAATAATTTTAAACTTACAGAAAAATTGAAAAATAGAGAGTCCCCTATACCCTTCAATCAGCTTCCCAATATTATACAAATGTTGACATTTTGTATAACCAAGGTTAGGACGGGTTTTGAAGGATGCATAGGAATTTCTCAGGGTATCACATGTAGAGAAATACTATATGAATAAAACCATTGAAACAGGATATACTACTAATAATACGTAAACATTTTTTGAGAATTATGTGGTAGACACTGCGCCAAGCCCTTTAAATGTATCATATCACTTAATCCGTACAAAAACCCATAAGCAATATATTATCTCCTATATGGATATTACCATCACTACTCTTTACAGAGGGAGTTGAGGCAGTTGGCAATTTTCTAGTAGGGAGCAAAACTGGTATTTGATACTAAAATGTTCAACTTTAGTACGCACACTCATAACCAGTATATTATGATTAGTATGACACAGAAATAAAGAGGAGTCTATTGTGGATACAGATTAGGTTACATTAGGGCAAGTTGTAAGGACAGGGTTCTGATAGTGAAAGCAGAAGACAAGACCAGCAACGGAATGGAAAGTCCTAGACAACGGAAGGATACTGTGGTAGGAATTCTAACATAGTCTCTTAGATCCCTGTGCCCTGAGGGACATGCCCGGAATAATCCCCTCTCCTTGAGGGAGGGCAGAACCAGTGAAGATGATGGCGCATCGTTTCCATGATTCAGTTATGTTATATAGCAAATGCAAAGGACTTTGGGGATGTAATTACGGTTTCTGGTGTTATCACACTGTCCCACTGGTCTGGGGCCTCAGATTCTCATGTCATTATCTAGGTCTGCCTGTTCATTTCCTGGCCTTGATCTCTACTTCCAGTCTTGGAATCCTGTACCATAACCCACTCTTCAAAGATCCTGCTCTGCTGGGTAATAATAGAAGATTTATGGGAAAATTAATATGACTTAGAGTTTTGTGCATAGCTTTTGTATATCAATCACATGGGGTCAACGTATATTTGTATTATACACAGCTATTTTAGCAACAGTGCTTTCACACAGAAGGCAAATTTCAATAGTGGGCATCAGACACCAAGCAGGTGGGTCCTGCCAGATGCCCTGAATCACAGCCTAGAAGAGTTACAAGTGCCTGCCCAACATTCTAGTTCACTAATGTGTTTGGTCATAAAGTGACCCTTGGTGCAAATGTGCCGGGCTTTGATCATGGATAATGCAACATGGTTAATCTGTGACCAGCAAAATTCATGAAGCAGTAAGCTGCCTCTGGCTTCCACTTCAAGTTTGATCACTTGACTACCCCTCAGTGATGGGCTTTAACAATAAAGTCTCATTTTAAGATTAAAAAACGTTTGTTCTGGTAAAACTGATCATGTTGTAAAGTTATTCCAATTAAAAGAACAGTTTCGTTGTTCACGTAAAAACTTGGTTTGAGGGCCCCAAGTTTTATTTAATTTCATTCTTGTCCTCTGAGTACATTCACATTCCTAAACTTATGCAGAGATTAATAGTTTTAAGGTTACTTTAAAAATAAAGCATTACCTACCAAAATAACATAATAGTAATCACATAATACAGCATGAAACCAGTTTCATTCCATTTAACAGAGGACAAGTGGAAAATATTTGCCCGTTTACCAGTTTGCAGATCAAGTTTTCTCATCATTCATCCATCCATTTATTCATTCATTCAATAAAAGCATTCACTGAATACACACCATGTGTCAATTACTGAACCTGATTTCAGGTAAATAATGATGAATGTGACACCAGTCCTGTCTTTGAGGAGGTCTTTTTTAAAAGTAAAAATAAGGAAACATCTGTTTGAATTCTGTTGTATACTGTCACCAGCAGAAACAGGTTTCAAACGAAGATGAGACACCAAGAGAACGGTGGGGACAAACCCACTTCACTCTGCTGTATAGCACACCAGCAGAAGGAACCTGCAACCATTCTAACTACTCCTAGGCAATCTGTCTCTCACAGTCACTGCCTTGTCACTTGCAAATTGGAGGGTTGTTTTTAATTAAAGTCAACAATCACAAAAATTTAATTAGAACAATACATGTTGACTACCATGTGACATACTATTCAAGGAACTGCAAATCGTCCATTCAGAGTATAAGATAGAGTCCCATATCCAAAAGCTTGACGGGAACTCAAGATTGACACATAAAATAATGAGAGAATATTATTAAAAATATATACTAACATAATAAGATGCAAATAATCAAAGTCCAAAACCTATTGCCTGGACAAAAAAATGAGATGGAAATCAGGAGAAAAAAGAATACTATTAGTTGCAGAAATGGAAAAAGCTTTGGAGAGGAAAGATAGGACTTCGGTTGATTCAGAAATAATTGATAGGAAGAGAGGGGACCTTTGTTTTACTTTTCTTTTGCTATTAATTTATGATTTCATATTGGGATGACATTGGAATTAGAAATACAATTTTAATTTCTTTGTTAATTATTTTAATTTAAAAATAAAACTCTCCTGATTGAATTCAAAAGCTATTGAGTGAACCAGACTCTGTGAAGAGTGCATCAGAGGTATCAAAAATGATCACCACGCTCAAGTTTTTTACAAATTAGGTGGAAAATCTAAAATTAACCTAACAAAACAATGAGAGACCAATAAAGGTGTGACTTAAAAAATAGTTAAATGACTTAAAAAACAGAAGCAAATGTAGAAGTTTTAATTGAGAGACCATCAAGAAATCCACATAGAATAACCAGTTGTGAACTATTATCTGTGGCATCATTTCATCACTGGAAAACACCAACAAGAGTATATGATTAAAATCCTTTCTGACCCTATGAGCCAACAATAATCTGTAATTATAATAAGCTAATATTTTCTAATGTTTCCTGAAGTATTTTCATCAATATTATTTCATTTGATTCTTAAAAGAACCCTATACATTTGATATTACTCCTTCCAGCAAATGCAGTCAGGGGAGTAATAAGAGGGGGCAAAAATCAGTATTTCTCCCCTCCCCCCACACATCAATTTCTCCCAATCATTGTAGGAATCATGTGTGCTTCCGGATGTAATCCTCCCCGTCATCACTGCCGTCCTTCCTTGTCTGGCTGCTTAAGGTGTTGCTTGATGCTGCTAGAATTGTCACCAGGGCTGCTGCAGCTAAGGTGCCAGATGGATCGCCCAAGGCACTGCTGCCTACCTCTCCCACTTCACTTCTCCTTAGCACGAGGTAAATCTGGTTCATTCCACCACGTTCCCCATCACACTGTGCTTCAGCAGCACCTCAAGCAGAGACTCCTCATCCACAAGTTTGTTATACTCTGTTATGCAGACCCTGCCTTCAATATCTTAAGAAAATTTTGGTAAAATTACCCTTTAAACTGTCACACTGCTTTTTATTCCAATCCTTTCTCCCTACGATCCAGACCTGAGTCCACAGGGGCTGGGTCAGCAGAGAAAACGGAGGACACACGCTATGTTATTTTCAGTGTTGGCCCTTGCCGTGAGGCTGGTATCTTTCTCATGTGCTTCAAATCTTGTTTTCTCAAGTGCCTCTGCCCTGTGAATGCTCTGAACGCTCAAGCAAAAGACTCCTGACAGGTCCAACCATCTAATTATCCAGACGTGCCTGGACCTATGGCTGAATCCTAGGGAGACTATGCTTAGGCTCAAGCCGCACATGTTATTTTCTCTCCACAATTACTCTGGGCTAAACTGGAAACCAACAGTTCTAATCAGACACAGGATTATTTCAGGGTTCTCCCTCCAAATGTAGAACTCCACATCAAAACTTTAACTTAGATTTAAAACAAACCAACAAAAAACCCATACCATAACATTTTAGGAAAAATATGTGAAACCCAGGTGATCAAATTTACCGCCTTATTGTCAATAAAGTTGTGTTACATGAAACACGAAAATCTGAATGTCAATGTCTAAAGCCCTTGCTCACTTGCTTAGCATGAAGTCCAGTTTTTTTCTTGGGCTCTACCTCCTCTGTTATGCTCCACAGGGGTCCCCCAAGGTTTCCATGCTTGGGAGTCTGCTGCCCTTGCCACCATTCTGCTCTGTTGCTGTCTCTCTGCTGTCCTTGGGTTACTAACAAGCTCTTCCACAACACTGAAGCTGGGGCTCTTCTCTCCTGATAGCCAGCCAGAAAATTTCTGCTTCTCTTGAACAGCTCTTCCACACTGCCAAACTGTGGGGCTTTCATGACAAAGTTCTTCCTTCCCTCCACGCCGAAGCTGCTTTTCCCTCGAGTGTAGGGGCTCTCCTAGGAGGATGAGGACGTATCTGTGCACAGACTTTGGGCCCAGACTTCTTCTTCTCTCATGATCCGCCTTCTTACACTGTCCATTATTCCTCCCTATTGTTCAATATCCTTCAAGGACCCCACAAGTCCTTCTACATCCCAAACATATCTAAATCCCAGTTCTGACCTAGTTTCAAGTTCTTTCCTATACGGTTCTGGGCCATACAGAAAGCATCTGATTCAATGTACCAGAACAATCCAAAACTGTGGAAAAAACTCTTAGGACCTTCTATGAGAGTAAGGAAATTCCAGAATATGCATGGCAGGAGGCCAAGCTGCCAGACCACATAGAGGAACTCTAGGGGGATAGTATGGCCTAACAGCACAGCCCAGGGGCCACAAAAATGTGTGAAATATTTTTTGATTCCCATTTAAGAACTATCTAACAGGAGTTCATATCCTTGTAAGTGATCAGAAAGTGGATGAAGTTAAGATGGGCAGTGAGAGACATTTACCTGATAAGGGTTAGCAAGAAAGAGAAAGCAGGCCCAGAGAAGTGTCCACTGTTTTCAAAAAGCACTCTCTCCCGCAAGAGTCCACGAGGAATAAAACAAAACAGACACCTTCCATATTCAGTGCTTTGCTTTACCAATTTGATAAAGTCCTTTTAATCCAATTACAACTTTAAAAGTTTGTCTTTTTTTACACCCCAACCAACAACGCAATGAGGCAGAATGGTTGAGTTACATGAAAAAACATGTGCAATAGATTTTTCTTCAAAATCTAATATCTATTTTTTTAAAGTGGTTTTCTCTTTCAGATTTTTCATTGGCTATTACTTTTAACAGTGTTAATTCTGCCATTTCTATATGTCTTTGAATTATTTTAGATGCATGTGTATTGCCTAGGATCACAGACTGCCACCCCTGTTTTAAATCTTGTGCTCTGAATCCAAGAAGAGAAAAGAGACAAGTGAAAAACAATTCAATAGAAGGTGCTATCTTCAAAGCATGATAGAAATTAATGGGAAAAAATTCACATATGTAGAGCAGGCTTGGGACTTTGAAACATCAGATCTTGGTCATGGTCCCGGTCTTTGAAACACATTCCCTCTTGAAAAACAAAATGTGAATGAGAGAAACACTCATCATTTATTTTATATGGAAACTGACTTCAAAATACAAATTGTTCATTAGTAGAAAATTTATTTCATATTTCATATGCTAATTAGTGATTCTTAATTTGAGATAATTGGGGAAGATATTTTTAAGTTCTTTTTGTGCTTTTCACAAAAAGCAACCAACCACAATGTGTATCAATCACTGTTAAAGATAAGAACTTTGCTTTTAAAAACCAGATAATTTTTTCTGAATCCATGGGCTGAAAAGTATCACAAGCACTTCCAATCCTTTTACTTCTCCTGTGTTTGAACTTTTAGCAATTAAAGAGAGATTCAACCAAATTAAATTTAGAGATAAAAAGGCCATACAACAAAGAAACGAAACAGAGTATAATAATCATTTATTACAAAGAAAACCACTGTTTATAACAAAACATACACCACACATCCACATTCTTCTTTACCCCGTGCCCATTGAAAATACCATTCCATCTGTCTACATTTCTTGGTCTTCATGGCTAAACCTACCTGCATCCTCTCGGTCTCCCCTTTGCCCCTCCAGGCCCACTGTGACACTTCTCCACCTTGCTCTTGGCCCTGGAAGGCTGACCTTGTAGATCTCCACCAGTTCCCTTATACTCTACCTTTTAGGTGGTTCAGTTAGAGGAGACTCCAGGTAGAAGATGAAAGGAGAGTGAAGCCAGGATATTTATTCTTGCAGTTTCCTCTCTGTGAGGTGTCTCTACCACAGGCCATTGTTCCTCCCATGTGGTCCTCTCCGTGAAGCTCCCCCATCTGGGATTCAGTGACCACTGCTTCCCTTGCTCCTTCAGGCCTGGGGGTATCTGTTCCCTGTCAGGACCCTGTCCCATCCCAAAGCCTTTCTGAACTGCCTTCTTCTCTTGGTTTCTGGATTATGCTCTGTTCTCATCCAATCCTGGCCCTCTGACTAGTTCTCCTTGGGCGTTGCTTTGACAGCTGTCTAGCAACCTGCATTATTTCCCTTCGTCACAATGCTATAGTCTCAAAGCTGAGCTTCTTACCTGATTAAAGGACATGGGGAAAATACACAAAAGTGTGGTTTAGCTATAATCCTACCACCCCCTCTCACCACCCCCCTCCACACACACAACCACTCAAGGCGTTGTATTTGTCTTTTTCTTTAAAAAGCAGTTAAATCACTCTTTAAAAATCATAAAAGTAACACATTTATCACAACCATGAAACAATGTAAATATGTAAAGAAAAGAAGTTAATACTCTTCCCCAATGCTTCTGGATCCTTCTCCTTCATGTCATTCCCCACCTTGACCTGCCTTGCCCCTTGATCAACAATGTGAATGGCTTGGTTTGTCGTCTTCTATACCTGTCTCCATGATATTCAAACCCATACCAAACATATATGCTCATATACGGAGAAAGGTGATATTTGTTGTCTTTAAAAAATTGAGAGCATGCTATACGTTATTTTGCAGCTTGCTAGATAGAGATCTAGTTTAACACTTTGAATAGCCTCATAATATTAGAGAGAATAAACGTACTATAATTTCGTTAGCCATTTCTCTACTGATGGACGTTCAAATTTTTTCCAGCTGTTTTTACCACTACAAATGATGATACCGCAGTAAATACCCTTACGCGTGTATTCTTCCTAGTACATCTATTTATGTAAGCTAAATTCCCAAAAGTAGGGTTGCTAGGTCAAAGTTACATATAGTTCCAATTATGACCCCCTTATTTTATCAAAAGTGTATAGCAGTATATCTCCTGTCAATTTAAGTCCTATATTTAGTTTATATGGGTATAATACGCTATACACAATTTTTGAATCTTATTTTCTTTCAACACCAATTACAGATAATTTTCTATGTACTACATACTTTCTGTGGTAACCTTAAATGGCTACATATGTCCATTAATGCCATGAAGCTTCTTTAAAATTTTATTGGAATTGTATCAAACCTCAATATTAATATGGGAATTTAATATAATATTAATATCTACTACTCATAATACATGCCTAGAGAGAAATCAAAGCTTTAACAGTACCACTAGATATAATAAACTCTATTACAAATATGCCTCTCAACCCTTAATCAGTTGATATTAACCACATCTTTTGCTGGGCACGAGCACTCATCAAATGACTCACAATATCAAGAAGAACTATGCCTGGGGCATATGCTTCCATCACCAGCTCAGCGACCTCAATCAAAGGAAAAAGATCATGAGATTGCTGAGGAGCACACTGAAGCACCGGGCATTTTCTGGAGTAGAGTGAGCCAAGTTCCATGTGATTCTTCTGGCATCAAAAGAGCAATTTCAGATGAAAGGTAAATGGAAGCCTGCAAAACAGGAAGGAATTCCAGCCCCAAGGACACTGCTATGCCGGTTAACACAACTAGAGTCCCTCAAGGTTTGAGAAAATGCCACATCCCGCAAAGGCTTGGAAGCATTCTATAGCAGTTTCCATCCCAAAATAAAATAGTATAAAACCAATTCCAAGGTGGGGTGGGGGGAAAGGGGGTGTCGACCATGAAAAGACAAATCTGGCCACCCTTCATTGTTAGCATATTCACTATTTGATCATATCACCACCAGACAAGAAATTCCAGTATGTGGCCCTTGGAATGAAGAATTAGGAAAATGACACAGCCAATAGGAGGTTGACCAATAGCCTCTGTGATGCCTTTACGCTATTTCCTGCATGGATGGTAATGCTTATTTTTACTGCTTGGTCCTGTGAGAAGGAAAAGTGGATTTCACTCTTTCCTGGGAATGACTACTTGCCCATAATACTGAAGTCTTCCAACTGGAAATGCATCTGATTACTTTTGCCAGACTTAATCTCTTACTTGAACAGTTAATGAGAGCTTTCAATAATCTTAATCACATCACTTCAATAAATTACCTAGATGTTATTTCCACAGGAAATAAATGTCCACAGACCATAAAGTCAAACTGGTTAATAGCTAACATGGGAGAAAGGTGGGGGTGGATTCAGATAAAGGGTCACTGTGCGGTGATAGTAAATGAATTATACACCCCTTGTCTGGGCTGCTGGGAGCTGGGCAAGGCCTCTGCTGGGAGGGGGTGGGGGAGAACAAAGTGAGAGACAAAGGCAGCTGGAAGCAGGAAAATTCTCCCCATGTGGACCCACCAGCTGCAGGAAGCCACTGAAGGACTCAAAATATGAAGAGGACTCATGGCTACAGAAAAGGCCAATTAAAGGGAAGAAAGGGGACAGGGACACAGGATACAGATCAAAGTCACTATTTGGAGAACTCCCTCTGTTCATGCTTTTCCAAGAAGTACCAGATGATAGCAGATGATGTTTGGATGTCCTGGAGGAGGGTCCTAGCAAAAGGGAAGTTATCCATGCCAGACAAAAAGATCTCTCCCACTCCTATTCTTCTGCTTTCCAACTTCTTTTATAAGGTTAGAGGCGCAGGCAGTCTGCCTGCCAAGGAGTCCTTGTGATTCTAATGACTGGCTCCCGAAAGTGCTATGAAGATCCCAGTGGAAGGCTAGGGCCGAAGGAAAGGGAATGGCTCTGAGCAATTGTATGGAGAGGCCAAGGGAAAGTGTAATCATCTGCTGAACTTGTCCCTCAGGGGGCTCAAGGTCAGTCACCATAGAAACTGAATGTCCTCTGTGTGCCTGCCTTGACCCAGATACAATAGAGTTTTTATAATATTTTTTTAATGGAGAAACACAACAACAAAATAAAAAGATAATTCTAAATCAGGGGGAAAAAAAAAGATTGCCTGAAGCTCAACATATTTAATACAGTTTCTGGATGAGGGGCACAAAGAATCCTAGAATTTGGTGTGATTTCTAAAAGGAATCTTGGGAATGGAGGAAGCTAGCCCACACCCATGCCTCCAAATGCTTCTCACCTACTAATTACAGAGGACTATCTTTCCAAGTATTTCCAAGTATTTCCAAGCATCTAGCATCCATAGGGAGCAAGAATTTCATCACTAGGGTTTGATGATACATGCTACAATTCTATGACTTTCTTGGTGAGGCAGCTTAGTTATATTATGAAAGTAGCACATCTCATCAAACTGAGATTAATATTTTGCAAAAACAAGATGAAAAGCATGTACTACATTTTTAAAGAACCACTCCCTGGATCAATGATTTAGCGAAATTTATAAAATGTCAAGAGTTCAAAATGAACAGAAAGCGTTTGAAATTTCTCTTTCCTAGATAGATATTTTTATCTCAAAAATTGCGCATGCTGTTTTCTCTAACCTTTAAGAGACTATATATCATATTACAAGCCATCCCCTAGACAAGGCATTGACCATATGCTGTGAAAGGACCTATCACCTGAAAAAGAACCTATTACCTACACAACGGCATACACAACCCTGAGCATCTGGCCACATGGCCTGGAAAATGTAATGAATACAGGAGTGGCTCTTCTTATACACTGTCTTTTTTGGTCTTATTGAGCCCACCTATAGAACCCCCAAAATTATTTTCATGTAAAATTTTAAATCACATTAAACATACAAGCCAGATTGGCTCTTTAGCACCTCTTGCAGAAGACATGATGTTATACTAGTCACAGTAGAAACCCAAAAATAAAGAAACTATAACTTCAGAATAAACATTACTTTAAGCTTGTTTGGGAAATTAAAAACAGAGGTCAAAAAAGAAAATCTGATCCAAGCTTCTTCAAGTTAGACTGAATTCATCTCTCTTCTACTAAAACAAAATAACACAGTTTTTGTCATGAAATAAGATGCTTATAAAGGCGATTACTAACAAGCAAAAACCTCTAATAACAGAGAGATGAGCAAAGACACAGCATGCTTTTGCTCTTCTGCTTGGAGAATTCCAGCAAACCCAAGCTACTCCAGCAGCATGAACAGCAGAATTTGGGTTAAGGGGCCAATTACCCAGGGTTGGCATCAAAGGCAGGGAGGAGTTGCTACTTCTCTCTGCCATCCTGTTTCCGCTGAGAGTCTTATGTTAAGTAACCATAGGGGCGGCTTTAGAGTATGCCAAAAGTAAAAATAAAAATTGACATTTACAAAGTATTGCTTCTGTAAGCAACACATCTGACCCTGTAAGTCAACACCACCCTCACCATCTCCATACTCCCCTACACCACTCCCAGTTTTCTTGCTGCAAGATGAATTGACTAACAGGACTAGGAATTTTGGTTCATTGTTAATTAGCCAGTCTTTGCATAGCAGAAGCAGACTGACAGTCTGTGAATCGCCCAAGAACAGATTGAAAGTATCTTAAACAAGACTAACCTGGAGGTGACTGGTGCTGGGGCTGAGCTGTGGTCTTCCCAGGCCCCAAGCTCTTTTCCAAAGGTTCCCCAGGCACCAACCGAGGTTGGTCTGCTCTGAGGGAGGCCGAGCTGGCTCCTTTGGTCTCCGTGACCTTCGCAGAGGATAGTGGCTCCAAGGTGTCAGCAGAGGGGGACTCAGAGAAGGCACTGCTCTTTCTACCAGGAGAGTCATCAAGAGGGGCTTCCCTCTCGCCTGGCAGTGGAGGGAGCCGGAGGATCCTGTGATGCTGCTGACGGCTGGGGAGCCTTGGAGATAGAGGCAAGGGAACAGGTGACACCCGTTTGTGTGTGCCGGACTGAGAGGATGAATTATTAAATACCATACTGGGAGCTGCCAGTGCTGGAGGGGACGACCTCTTCTCATCACCTCCGGGTTGTGAGGAGTCGGGCCCTACACTGTGGGGCAGATCCAGAAACAAGGTTTTGTGGCCACTCAGAGGCAGCCCAGCTCTCCTCTTGCTTCTAGCATCTTGGAGGGTGTGGGTGGTTGTCGTGCTGAGGGGAAAGCCCAGCCTTTTCCCCTCAGTGGCTTCGTCTAACTTCTCACTCTCTATCACCTTCAAGAGGACCTTGTTCACAGCCCACTCAGTGCTGGCTGGTGCACGTTTCCTGGCTGATGACTGTAATGACCTGTCCCTTTGCTGCTCCTTGCCCCGCTGCCTGGAGCCACGGGGCCCCGCCTCATCTCCTGGGATGGTAAGCAAGTCCACTCTGGGTATAAACTCCACTTGGGCCGTGGGGCAAACGGCAAGTCTCCCCTCACCCTCGGGATGCGTTGTAACTACTCTTTGCACCTGAGCCGACAGATCCTGGACTTTAGCCACCACTTTGGAAACAGGTTTCTTCCTGCAAGTCTTCTCAGCAGACTTCTCCCTCTGGCCCCCTTCTGCCTCTGGATGCTTCTCAGGGTCCTCGTGACTTTCAGACAAACCTGTTTGCTGATGTGCCAGCCATTGAGGCCCCCTCTGCGGCCCCCAGGTATCCCCACCTCCTGGCTCTGCGGAGCTGCAGGCAGCGGGCAGCCCTCCTCTTCCAAGCTCAGCATCCTCAGAAGCCAACCCAAAGCTCCTGAAGCCAGGGTCCGGGCCCAGTGTCCTGGAGATCTCTAGAGGGCAGCTCTCTGTCCTCTGCAGGGAAGAGGTAAGTACCCCATTTGGGAACAAGTTGCCTCTCTCCTCTAGAAGCCAAAGATTAGGCCTCACTCGAGAAAGAGGAAGGGAGTTGCTGGAACAGACCTGGTCCTTCCCCATCTGCGGAGCTGATACCTGGCGCCCACGCCCTTTTCTTCTTGTCCTCTTGTGCGGAAGCGTCTCAAAGCTCTCCCTCCTTCCACCAAACCTCCGGGGCTTTTTGTTCCCATGGGTGCTCCTCTTATTGAGACAGCCCACGGGGGGCTCCCCCTGCCAGTCGTCAGCACCCTGGAAACCATCGTCCTCGGGGGCCAGGCTCACCGACAGCTCCGGCAGCTTCCCTTCCTGGTTCCCCATGGTAATGCCCAGGATGTGGTCTGAGCTCAGCAGATTGGCCAGCAGTCTCTCCCTCTCTGCTGTGAGTTTGTACAGCTCAGTGAGAATGTCTTTCGTGGGAGTCTGCTTGAAAAATATGTCGCCTGGATGTTCATTCGGCTGCAGGCTGAGGCTGATGATGTCTGACCCCTCCCTGACTTGGTAGCAGTTATGAAACCCTTTATTGGCTCTGTCTAGAGTTACGGTGCCCTTGTATGAAAATCCTCTGACTTCTCCTCTTGGAAGATAGAAGCTGATGTAGCAGAGTTCGGTAATGGGCTTACGCAATTGGAGGGTGCAGTGAGTGCCTTCCATTATGCCTAACTAATTATTCATGCCTCGGAGATGCTGGTCTGTGGTCAGGCTTTCCAGTCTCCAGTGCCGGGGCATGTGACGGTGGCTACGCAGGGAAAGCAGCTGACAGTCATCTCCAGCAATGAGACTGCCTGTTAGAGGAACAGGGGAAGAAAGCAGCTTGTCTAACAGAGTGCATAAATCACCCACCGACAAAAATCAAAGCATAACCATGACTTATCCTTCCTCTTGGCTGACCTCAACCAGCTCAAGGCATCAGCCAGGAGGTTGACTGCAACTTGTTTCCTACTCCCACCCTGCCCTTGACCAACAGAACTTTTCTACAGCTGAGAGATGGGAGAGTGCTCCAACTTTAGCCCCAAGACCAAAATCCCTTTTCCCCACATGGGAATTCACTGTATACCCTAGAGAAGGTCTCTCAACTTCTCAAGGGTTCACATTAGGTCCTTCTATAAAACAGAGCTAACACAACTCCCAGAAACCCTGAGCAAAGGGGGAACTTGGAGATCCTTAGAAAATACAGTCACGTCAATAACTCATATTTGGAATATTACTTTGCAAGAGTGAGTCAAGCTTTTTTACTCTCCAAAAGATTTGAGATTAATTATCTATTTAACTTAAAGCAGTGTGAGGGAAAAGTATTAGACAAATTTGGAGTCTCTTCTGAGCACAATTCATATATTTTGCCAAAGCACTAAAAGTGAAAAATTTAAAGTTTAAAATTTAAATAAATAACTCAGGAGTCTTAATCAAGTTTTTTTTCTTTTCTTTTTTTCCCTACTTCTTGCCTATTTGAAGCCAAATGGAATGGCAGAGAAAAAGCAAAAATCTGTAAGCCACTGCTGACCCTGTATGGATTCTCAATGTTTTCACCAGCAAAATGGCTGAAATGTCACATAAGCAGTGAAGGTGGTTGCTCCTTAATGTGATTTGAGGGATCCCAGGAATGTCACTGTGGCTAACATCCCCCCCACAAAAGCAGGGAGCTTAGAATTCTATATTAAAATACTTCATTTCTTAAATTAAGGCACTGCCCAGTCTTCAAGATTCCCATGCTTAAAAGAAATTCCCCTGAGAAGGGTAACACAATAACCATTTATTAACCACTGATATCTTTGGTAAATTATTTTCCTCAGGTCTTTTTTAAATGGTTCTAAATAGTAAAAGGCTATACAAAAGTAAATTTTGATTGCAGGAAAAGAGGAAGGGTTTTGTAATAGAAACTCCTTGAGGAAGACAGATGAAGTTAAGAGTGAGAAAGTTAAAAAAATGCAGACATCTGGTCAACCCAGAAGTACCAGTAGTACTCAGTGCTCACAGAAAGGGAAGTGGAACAACATTTTCAAAGTGCTGTCAGAAAAGACTTGTTAGCCCAGAATGTTATATTCAGTGAAAACATTCTTCAAGAATAAAGGTGAAATGAAGACATTCTCAGATGAAGGAAAAGTAAGAGAAGTAGTTGCCAGCAGACCCACTTTAAAAGAATTGCTAAAGGAAGCTCTTCAGAGAGAGTGAAAGAGATGCCAGAAAGAAACTTATAACATTGAAAATGAGGGAAGGTGAAAGGAATAAAGGGGCACATATATGTGGTGATGGATAAAAACCAGACTATTGATGGTGAACATGTTGCAATCTATACACAAACTGAAATATAATAATGTACACCTGAAATTTACACAATGTTATAAGCCAATATGACCCCAATAAAATAATTTTTTAAAAAAATGAAGGAAGAGCAACATAAATGGTAAATATCTACATAAATATAATATTATTCCTCTCTTGAGTTCTTTAAAAGATATTTGACAGTTGAAAGCAAAAAACATAATATTGTTTGGTGGGGCTTCAATACGTACATATAAAACCCAAGACAACTACAACATAAAAAAGGGTACAAAAAGCGACCTATATGGTGGTAAAGTACAATAGTAATGTAATTCTAACTACACTGTGAAGAGTTAGGTATGCACATTGTAACCCTTAGAACAACCACTAAAATTATACACGCAAAGAGACATAATCAAAAATACATTGACATATTAAATGGAATCATAAAAAATGTTCAAATAACTCAAAAAAAAAACAAAAAAGGGGAAGTGAAAGGGAGGAACAAAAACCAAAAGCAACAAACAGAAATAAATAGTAAAATGGTAAACCTAAATCTAAACATATCAGTAATTATGTTAAATGTAAATGGCCTAAACATACCATTAAAAGACAAAGATTGTCAGAATGCATATGACATGGAGTTGAAAGTCATTGGCCTGGATGAAGTTACTCAAGAAAAGTATTCAGACTGAGAAAAGCAAAAGTTGTGGAACACGGTACTGGGAACACAGATATTTAAGGGGTGAATGGAGGGAAAACAGACTTCAAACAAGGCTAAGAAAAAAATGGACAGTAAGATAATTCCCTATATTTTGTAGTTAAAGAAATTAAGGTTAAATTATTCAACATCTTATGATGCTTTTGTTATAAGTCTGTAAACCCTAGCTGTAAAATCTTTCAATCAGTGTAGCCAAACCAATACCAGAACCCATGCCTCAGAAGCTAGTGTTAGATTAAACCATAGGGTTTCCATAATTCAAGCAAGCCTTTCTTCCTCCCTTCCCTGACAGCAACAGGAGTCACATACCCAGTTATACCCTTAAATTCTTTTATACAGCCTCATCCACCATCCCTTCTTAAAAACTTGTTGCATTTCCTTTCTATTGCTACATTTCCTTTTGCAGAGGAATAGTGTATAAAAGTAGTGAAAGTCACAACCATGCTGTTGTACCACAATAAATACCATTTCAACTAGGGATCAAACCACGGGGTGAAGAGATGAAAGGAGTGACTTTTAGGTTGTAGATCTCAACATTGGCCATGTGGTCTGTGGCAGGATACATAGCAAAACTAAGTCCACATCAATTGTAAAAAAAGGTGCCCCATTCTTGAAATTTTCAAATTAAAAAAAAAAAAGGATTGCAGAGTTATTCTTTGCTTTCAAGATAAAACACTCTTCTAACAGCTTCGGGGGTCCAAATCGAGATACAAACGGACTTCCTCATGCCATGTATTCATAATTTCTGAGTTTCCAATGATCACATAAGCAAGTAAGAAAGACACTCTTAGGACCTCTCTCCCTAGGCCTTACCATTTAACAAAAATTTCAAGCAAATGACATATTTTCAAAGAAAGGTAGGGATAGAGAAGTGGAGTGAATTGTTTTAATTATAAGGTGGAGTCATTTCAAAAGAACAAGTTTCTCCTCTGAATGCACAAGAGCATAGGTACTGATACATCAGTGATACAAAGACAACCCAACTTGCCTCAATTTGGTGACCACAGGATAACTTAGAGAAAACTTATGGGGGAAAAATGATTATTTCATGTTTTCTGGTCCTACGATGAGTTTCAGAATTAGCTTTGCTACAGTTTTGGACATTGAAAGTCCAAACAATTTAAGATAGATTACTGCAAAGAAACGCAAACATACATTTTTCAAACACTCTTACTTCCCCATTCTCTTCTATAGTTTGAAATTATTTTTTATTAAAATCATTGTGCACACCCTCCACTATCATCAATGAATATTTACAGGGCTGCTTCTGGAGCAGAGAATAACTATCCATGGTTCTTCCCAACTCTCTCTCTCTCTCAACCAAATAAAAGACTGAGGATTCAGCCATCAGCCTGGCATCCCTGCCAGTGTCTGTATCTGGATAAATGTATCTCATGCACTTTCTTCTTTCAAATTTCATGTCCTCTGTGAAATGAGAAATTTAATTTCTAAGGTTCCAATCCACTAACTCAAAATATTATTTGGTGACACCTACTAGATGGCCAAAAACCCACAAAACTCCTCGCCTTTGAAGAGAAAAAACACATGCCCTGAGCAAATGAACTTCAGTCTCGCACTCTACTGTGTGCCACATCAAAACAGGGCTTCAGAGCAGGGCAAACACTTCTCTGTGACAATCCATTAGCAAATCAGGGTGCAGTGCTGAATCATCACACATATTTTCCATCTGAGAAACCAGAGGAAAAAGAACTGTAAGTCTTAGGAGAAAAAAGGCAAAATAACAGGGAAAGCAATATGGAGTGAAGTTAAAAACACCAGCACTACAATTCCAGGCTGAGTTCACAAGACTATTTCAAGCATCCTTGCCTCATTCTACTTCAACTAAAATGCAGCAGCTCTGCAGGCATCACACACTAAATTATACATCTTAATTTGGTCTACGAAGTGACCTTCTCTGGTCGTGCTCAGTGTAAAAGCACTTTGTTTCCCGGGGAGTCTTCACATCTTCCATTTCCTCTGGAAAACTCCAGGCTGACACTCTCTCCAAGACAACACTGCTGCGATGATTTCTTCCCTGATTCTTTTTCCAATAAGCAAGTACATAATTTCATTCTACCCAAAATGGAAATATCTGTTGTACCTCATCATAATGGGAAATTACTGCCTTTAAGTAGATGTGATTCACTGCTCATAACATATTTCACCAATGCCTAAAATAAGATCCAAGAATTAGCTGCAGTCATTCAGTCTGCTTACTATAGATTTCCTAATTGATTATGGCCCTAAAAGGCCAACGCAAACCTTAATTTGCTCAGCTATTGGCACAGTCATGCCCTAAGACTCCATCTAAACCCAAGACTGCTAAGATAGATTATCTGTAACTTCCATTATTAAACTGGACATTGTCTCTTTGTTCATTCAGATTCAGGCTCTACCCTTCTGCACACCACTCTAAGCACCAGAATATTGACTTTTAAGGATTCAACCAACAAGCTCCCTTGCACTCTGGCTTCTACTAGGTGTAGCCATTGGGAATTATTAGCAGTAGATGGGAGGGCAGAATGCAAGAAGGATCAGGATATTTATTCCCTGGCTCCTTCTAGGCTATGGTTCTGCAGTAGGCATGTCCTCTAGTGTAGACCATAGCTCCTCTTGGATACCTTCCCCCAGCTACAGGTATTCCCTCTGGGTACCAGTTACTGCTCCTCCTATTGCTCATTCAGGCCCAGGTAGCTTTGAATTCTGCCTCTCATGTGTGATTTTGAACAAGTTAGTGCCTGCCTGTCTCCTTCCCACCCACCCTTGAGCTGAGTGCAGTGCTACTGTTCTTCAAATAGAAGATCTAAAAACAAAGATAAGTCTGCAATAGCTCTCTAGCTCTTTTCCCCCTGTTGGAACTTTTCTTCAAAGAATCTACACACTGTAGGAGTGAGAAAAGAGGAGTAATAACTAAGGGCCCATTCTGTAAGATATCAAAGAACAGATCAGAGGAGGTCAAAGAAAGGAGGGACCACATCATGTTTGTAGGATCAGAAAATCCTTTAGGAAGAAGAAAGCATTTGAAATAGCTCCCCACTAAAGGGTAACATTTTGACAGGTAACAGTTAAGAAAAGGGAATTCCAGGAGGAGGGGCATTATACAAAACTGGGAAATCCACTAACATGTACAAAGGGAAATATTTCTCTCTTTTTTAGATACGTGTCAGGAGAGATAAGTAAGAAAGATAGAGTGATAATGCTTTGTAGAAAGATTTGAATCCAGGTTGGTGGGAAAATAATGCTAACTTTAGAGACGAATGAGAGGCCATTGATGGATTTTGATCAGGAAAGTAACACATTCAGCACTAAACTTAAGGAAGACGAACTTAGCAGTAATGTCAGAACAGAATGGAGTAGAAAGAGATCAGAGAATCAAGAACGAGAAGCCCTGGAAAACATCAAATTATGGAAAAAGGTTGAAAAAGAAACAAATTAGAAGGGGAGATTACAGGCAGAGTTTTAGACAGTAATTTTAGTAGAGTAATAGAACACGAAATCATATTGCAAAGAGTGAGAGAGAAGGCTGATGGTTGAAAAAGAAATAAGAGTAATAACCTGTACAGGTATCAAGACTTCGTCTTTGCTGTTACTTTTGTTTTGTTTTTTAAGACACAGGAAACCTAAGCACGTTTTTAGGTTGAAAAGAAGAAGGTAGTGAAGAGGGAAATATTGATTATACAAGTGAAAGATGGGGAAAATATGGGACAATAGACGAAGGAAGGCACCAGAGAAATGAGAAGACAGGGGATGGAGGACATATGGGAAGGATCAGCCTTGACATGGAGGGCCGTTTCATGCTCAAAGACTAGGGCTAAGTAAAGGGGAGAAGATGATTATGAGATAGAAAGCAGTGAAATTGAGAGAGAACACATATTATCTCAATGATTTTTATTTTCTTCATAAAGACTATAATTTTATGATTTTCTTTGCATGCTTACAATCTCACAAGAAAGAAAGTTCTAAGCCAATCTATACTGCAGAAGCCAGTTTCTACCTTTGAAACTCTGATTTGAGTATGAAACGACCAATACTCCAAGCTAGGCCTTATTATAACGTACTGGCAAATCTCTACAAAAATAAAATAGAGGCCAAAGCTTGGTCAACAGAATTATTTTGGGTCAACAAATTTCTAGCCAAAGTCACAGCTGGTTATCAAAGGATAAGAAAAAGCGCTCCTTTTTCTGTTTATTAGTTTTTGCCCCATAAACTAACCCACTCAGATACTCCAATATGCTATGAGGTGTGAGCGTTGAAGATTTTCTCAAAGATTTCAGAGGATCCTTCCTTCACCTCTCCCTTAACTCTTCAAAGCTTCATTACACAAAGATAAACAAATATCAGCTTTCCACGCGATCTCCATGAAAATATAAGATATTGAAATCTTCAACACATCCCTGGGACTCATGTCACCATCTAGCTTATATCATCATCTGTGGGAGACATATGAGCATACTAAGGGAACAAACCCTTTCCCTATAATTTAAGAAAAGAATCTGCACCTTTGAGATTCTTACTGACTGAATGTTCAGGGTTCAATGGTCAGTGTCTGACTGCATAGCATCTCACAAAGGTGGGCTTGGTACATTCTTGGTAAGACAAAGAGAGCTTCCTTTTTCAAATTGGGAGTATCTTTTTATATATGTGAACCCATTCTGTGGAGTTGGCTTTTATGAGAACTTTAAATCAGGAACATTCCTTGCTTATGTTAAGGCAAATTTGTGTTTCCAAATTAAGGAAGCTGCTCGTGAACAGTGTCTTTCCAATTAGAACAAGGGATTTAAATAGGCTTTTCTGTTCAACAGACCATGGCAGTCCCATTTTATGAAGGAGTAAGGACCCAGGCAGTGTGCTTTGAGGCCACTCTCTTGTTTAAAGATCTGCCATAGAGCATAGCCCTCAAGTAGGTGGGGAGGAACACGTGGACTGTCAGAGAGAAGGCGACTCTGCCATCTCTCCATTCCCCCTATAGCCCCTCTGTTGGAAGAAAACCTGTTTTAACTGTATCACATGGTGTTTTAATTTTATAAAATGCTCCAAATATTTTCATACATCACAATAACATGACATTTGTATAAAATTTCCATTAGAGAATTGGTTGGGCTTGAACTTCCATTTAACCATACAACCACTCTGTGAGACAGATATGACGGATATTGTCATTGTCACTGCACACACAGCAAGGCTAAAGGAGACCAGAAAGTTTAAAGTGACTTGCCCCTGGTCACAAAACTAGTAAGCAATAGAAAGGGGACTCAAATCCAAGTTTCTGGACTCCCCGTTTAGTGCTCTTTCTACTACACCACTTAAGCTGACAGACACTTTTTTAAATAAAGAAGAATAAGAAAACAAAGTGCCACAAAAAAAATTTGTTGCTGGATAGAACTTTAAATGCAATGTAGTACTACATAGATGAAGCAAGTGGGCTCAAAGCTACTCCTTCGTAAAGGGCTCTCATTTAAATAGGATTTTTTAAAATCTTGAAGCAGATACCTTTTTAGAAGAATTCTACATCTGATTAAATATTCAAAAACCTACAAGTGACTATAATTTATAGGCAATGGTTTCTTAAGGTGTGTCTGTTTCCTTTTTGCTTTGTTGCTCTTGTTGAGGAAGACTCATTCGTATTTGAGTTTCACAGACTCTTACATTGACCATGGAGATCAAATAAGGCCCTTATTCATCTTAATCTAGTGTCATTTCATGAAATTTGCCATAAGAGTTAGTTATTTTGAGACGTATTTTGCACAATAACAGTAACTCTCTCTATATAGTGTTTAACAGAAGGATCTCCCAAGAAAGGCACAGGGTAACCCAGTAAGGAAAGTGCTGGGCCAAGAGCTGGAGGCACTGCATGCCAAGCCAGAGTCCATGTCTGTTTCAGCAAGACAGCTGGAATCACCACTGCTGTCTGGCAAGCTCATTTCCTTAGTTGACTAATGAAGAGGGAGGAAGATAATAATTTTGGGGGCAGGCAGTAAAAACCCATAAAAATTCAAGATAGAGGTGTGGTAATAAAATAGGTAGGGTCATACTTGGTTGAGAAGGAGGAAGAAGAGGAGGGGAGGAGGAAATGGAGGAGGAAGGGAAGAGGAGGAGGAGGCGATATTAGCCACCATTTCATGAGTTAACAAGTACTAGGCCCTAGTTAAGTGCATCTCATGCCTCATTCATTTAATTCTCACAGTCCTATGAGATGGGTACCAGTAATTCTCTCATTTCACCCCTAAGAATCATGTAAGCTTAGAGAGGTTAAGTAACTTGCCCAAAGTCACAAAGCTATTAAGTCACAGAATAGGAACTTGAATCCAAGCCTGTCTGTCTTAAAAGTCTTCATGTAGAAGCTGCAAAATAGTGCATTTCCTAAAACTTCAGGGAGAGATAATGAATCTGTTAAGGGAGACACTCAGGAGACCTCTAACATCTCTACATAAGGATTCTTTCCCTTCTCTTTGGAAAAAAGATGGTTAACAGATTGTGGCTATTAAGAAGTAACACCATGAACTGTGTGCCTCTTAGCCAGAATATAAATTATCCATCTGGCAGCAAAGAAAATTTTGGAGCATGTAATGTTTGCAAAATTCCTGTTAGGAATTCCTCCTAGTCCTGAAAGTATGTTAGCACTCACGGTTTAATGTTTCTGTTAGGGCCTAGAAAAAGACTTGTCCCACAATGCCCCAGAGGAAGTGAGAAACATTAAAATAGGACATCACCATTAAATTAGCCTCAAGTAAAGTAAGAGAATTATGATTGAATGTTGGTAAGCTTCTACCATAGGAGATGTAATAAAAAGTACTGGAGTACCCCTAGCCTTCGAAGAGTCCCCCTCGTGATCAGGAGCTTGGCTGTGGGTATGGACACTTGGAATTATGTCTGCTCAAACATTTAAACCATGCGACCTTTAGCAGAAGGTTGGAAGCTGCTAAGGGAATATCTAAACAATGTCTAACTAGTCCCTATCTTTTGACATCTGAATTTAAAAGAATTAAAGTCTCAGCCACAAAAGGTAATTATTTTATCCCTAATTTCAACAGGTCCCAAGACAGAGACCTTCTACGTCACAGCAGCTACAGTCAGATCTAAGAGCTTAGCAAAGGAAGAGGTACCATCTTGGGCTCAGTACACATCTTCCGTCGATAAACTGAGCTGCTCTGAGAATTTCCCATTTGACTGCCACTCAAAATGTCACTACCTTATGCAAAAATATGTCCACAGCTCTACAACTGGATATGTCACACAGAAGGTGTCTAAGAGTTCTTTCACACCATTTACATACAGTTTCAGAAGCATTTCCAGATGACGTCACAAGTTCATTCTCAACAATATGTTAATTGATCTCGATTGAAAGGCAAAAACATAAAAATGATATTATATCAGAAATCAAAAATTGCAGCTATCCAAATAGCAGGCTTGGAAAGAATAAAGGTAAACATCTAAGTACATATTTATGAAACTGATAGAAAAGCCAAAGCTTTGATGTAATTATGGTTGCCCTAGATGAAACCTGTTATGGCAGCCTCATGTTGCTTCTAGAAATCTGTTTCTGGGATTCAAAACACACCCAAAACGGGGCTGGCCAGGTGGTGCAGTGGTTAAGTTCACATGCTCCACTTCGGCAGCCTGGGATTCGCCTGTTCAGATCCCAGGCATGACCTATGCACCACTTACCAAGCCATTCCGTGGAAGGTGTCACACATACAAAGAAGAGGAAGATGGGCACAGATGTTAGCTCAGGGCCAATCTTGCTCAGCAAAGAGGAGGACTGGCAGTGGATGTTAGCTAAGGACTAATCCCACCCCCCTACAAAAAAAAACAAAAACACCCTCCCCTCAAAATCCTTTGAAAAACATAAAACAATTTAATAAGAATATTTCCAAATTTGAGATTGCTAAAACCTATAGGTAGATTGAAGAAAAAATATATGCAGTAAAAAAAATTGAAATTGAATTTTGAGACAAATAGTTTTTCTGATTCTTAAGGGAGTGGTGGCTCTCTCCCCGTTACCAGCACACAAGGGAACCCCTGGGAACTGAAGGACTCTGAGCACAGTTCTAACATCAGAAAGATTTTACATTGTCTGTGGAAAATTTCAGACAGTTTGAAATAAAACAAATACATAATAAGTACAGCAAATGGGTCTGCGATGGTAGGTAGAATGCAGACTGAGAAGGAAACGAAGGCCTGGGGTTCCATAGCTTACAGCCTTTTACAAAAAATTGCAATTGGCACAAATATCTGTCTCACAAGTTGGAAAGTAAATCTGAATCAGATGAGACCACTAGGGCCACACTACTAGGTACTCTTTCGCCATTAGATTAAGTAATAACGTTCTCTAAAGTGGACACATCCTTGCATAATAAATCAATTTGCCAGTTGGAGGGATTCTGTGTGGATTAAGAGATCAGGATTTACCAAGGAAATCCTTCTTAAAGGGCCTGACATCATCAGGAGAAACAGCCGTTTGGCTGCATTGGGGCCTATCTGAGCCAAATAAATTGACAGCACTCAAATCATTCTTCTAAAAAGCATGCTTTGGAACAGCAAATATTTTAGTAAAGACCAACATTTTATAATATAAACAGCTTCAGGACATACAAGTTTAATCCCACCAATGGTTCTTGAATCTTAACCATTAATGGAGGGAAAATGTACTATGGGATTTTCTTAAATCTTGACGTTGGAAGACAGGATATCTCATTTCCACATTCCTTTTCTTCGGCCTCAATTGCCTTCCCAGACCCAAAATGTCACTAATACAATCATAACTACAGTTAGTTTTTCAATTCTAAGGTGTTTCAGTAAAATCTATACAATGAATACATATTCACAATTGCAGTCAGAAATGCGGTCATTTATACAACTATGTGTCAATATCATGAGCGGCCATTATAATGTGGGGCCAGGCATGACATACAAAGCACAATGATCCAAATGGGAGACACATATTATACATTTAAGGTGTTAACAAATTTTACAGTCTTAATGAAAATTTGACGCTATTACTAAGGTGCAAAGAGGTGGCACACGTGGGCTTCTGACTAAATGATCAATCTCCATACTAGCTCAAGGTCCCACGATGAACTTGACGCAGAGGCTATAGGTATATGAGTAACCTGGGAGAAGGATGACAAGATGAGGAAAGGAGTGTCATGTGGATCTGCACGCAGTGATGAACTGCAGCCAGTTACACAACTAAGTGCAACTTGTCACCAAGGGATGGGACAGAAAAGGGAAGAAGGACAGGAGACTGACACTGGTTACGTGCTTTGACACTGAGTTGGAAATTCGCCATTTGTTATCTCATTTAACTCCAGCAATTATCTTCTGCTCATAAGGTTCTTATCTTCATTTTATATAACATAATAAATGAAGTTCACAAGAAGGAAGTGGGAGAGTTGGGTTTCAACACGAGGTCAGTCTAACCCCAAAGTCAAGAGTCCTCTCAGTACAGTACATTTGAGTAGGAGGGACCTGAAGACTGTCTCTCAATACTCTAGTTTATCATAAAGGAGTTTAAAAAATAGGAAAAAGGAGAAGAGAAAGCAAATGATTTCAATAAAGCTGGAGAAAACATAAAGGACGAAGAAGTAAAGACTGACTTGTAGGAGGAAGAGAAGAATAGGGATGGGAGCCATATCACTGAAATGATGCAGAAAGTATAAGGATGCTCTTCCCAGAGGCTTGCTGATAAAAGAGCAGCATCATATATCCCACAGGAAAATGAGGGCTCAGCTGAAGAACCTCAATCTAAAGTTGTTGGGCGGCAGAATGACATACCTGAGCCCAGCCTAGGATATCCAGTCCAACTCTTTGTGAAACTGACGGACAAGGAATCCTTCATGAGCTTATTATATGAGCAGATAAACGGAGAAGTTATGGGGATTAGAGGAACAGGAAGAAGGAAAGGGTCATGCTTATAGGAATCTGGAGAGAGAGGGGAAGTTGTGGGTAAGGGATAGGAGGAGAGAGAAAAAAAGATGAAGGCAATGGAGAGAAAAGAATAGCATCTGACCTAGACAAAGGAAAGAAGGTAGCAAACTTCTCTGTGTTCTTAAAAGACTTTGTAAGACTGAAACCAAGCAGTGTTGCTTCAGGGCTCAGGTGAGAAAGCAAGGCCAGACTCGGAGAAGGGGCCTTTCTTCCCCATGTACCATCTCCTTCAGTGCGCTAAGAACTCCAAAAGGCCATTACAGAAGCCTGCTGTGCTCAGAGGGTGTTGTTTTAATGGAAGGCACCAGCAGCAGAGGCCAGGACAACATGCAGTGAGGATGAGGCTGGAGGACAGTATGACAGTCCGCTGAGCACACAGAAAACTCCAGGAAATAACTAAGGAGGTTTTAGGAGGTAGATGAGTCCCATGTAAACAGGAAAGAAGTAAGATTCACCACAACAGGATATTATTATTAATGTGGCCTCACTGGAATCCATAAACAAGTGACTGCTGGGTTATTAAGCTTACATAGGGTGAAGAAGCAGCAAAGGATACAGAAAAGTATAAGAAAGAGAAGAAACTCAATGATAAAGATGGCTCCCACCCCAAAGAAGGGAGAATCAAAGTCATCCAAACGACATGGGTTTCTTTGGAAGGCTTGCTATCGTTGGACATTTTTAAGTGCATGTTGGTGACTATTTGATAGAGCTTCTGAGGAAATTAAAGCATAATCCACCAGTTCCACAGATCTATCAGCCCTTCTTAATCCCTCACCCATCTCAGATTCCAATCCATTACCAGGTCCTGCTGATTTTACCCCCATGAACAGCTAGGTGCTTGGATGAGCTGACCTTCAGAATCACTTGCAACCTAAGCTAGTGTTATTTTTTTGTACACATTATGGTATATATTCTTCTTTGAAATGAAAAGAATATTTGCTCTTTTAAGCTATATTTCATAATACTCCACATCATAAAATTTTCACTTCAAATAAAAACAGTAGATTCCAATAATCACTAGCATTTTCATGATTCAGTTAATTAGACCATTTAATTCCTTAAAACCCAGAATCTGATCCACTGATACTTGAGGGATTAATCAAATGTATCTAGACCAACAATGGCCTCTAGATTCTTGGGAACATAGGATCAAATGAGCAAATACCATGTAGTTTCTCAAGTTCCCAACTCCCATGCTATATGAGTGTTACTAATGACAAGATCCCCGTGTATGACTGACTGGCACATATCTGGACTTACAGAATAGTTGGGCAAGCAGAAACATCTCCACGTTCTACACTGCAGTGTTTCCAAAAGCAAGGTATAATGGTTCAATTGCATCATGACTTCTGTTTCAAAATCTGGGTGCTGACCCAGGGGACTAAATGGGGAGCTCACAACACTGAGGAGAACTTTCAGATGAAGAGAATTTTTCCCACCACATGTTGGCTTTAATTGATAAAATTAGATTCCTTTAAGAGGAAGGAACTGTTCTTTATGAGCTGAGTTTCAATCATGGTGAATTCCTAGGTTATTTCTAGACAGAGAATTGACATTCTGGAAGAAAACCCCCTCAGTCCTCTAAGTTTTTTACCATCTGTTTTCTCCTTTCATTATTTCTCTTTTATAAGAAATTCAAGAAGGCAATAAGCCCCTATTTCTCCACTTCCCCTCTCCTTTCTTTTATTTTTTTGTGAGGAAGATTGTCCCTGAGCTAACACCTGTGCCAATCTTCCTCTATTTTATGTGGGATGCTGCCACAGCGTGGCTTGACAAGCAGTGCTAGGTCCGCAACTGGGATCCAAACCCATGAACGCTGGGCTGCTGAAGCAGAGCACTCAAACCCAACCACTATGCCACTGGGCCAGCCTCCCTTTCCTTTGTTGTTTTTTTAAAGATCAGCACTTGAGCTAACATCTGTTGCCAATCTTCCTTTTTTTTTGTCTTCTTCTTATTCTCCCCAAAGCCCCCCAGTACATAGTTGTATATTCTAGTTATAGGTCCTTCTGGTTGTGCTATGTGGGATGCCACCTCAGCATGGCCTGATGAATGGTGCTGGGTCTGTGTCCAGGATTTGAACTGGTGAAACCTTGGGGCACCAAAGCTGAACGCATTCGAACTAAACCACTCGGCCATGGGGCCGGCCGGTCCCTTTTTCTTTGTTTTTAAATAAAAAAGTGAACCCTCAAAAGCCAAGCTTACAAGACTTCACACAGTGCTAGCCATATATCTGCTGAGGTGGGAACTGGAAACCAAAAGCTAGGTATGGCCCTAGTGGAGTCAAAATTTAGTACACATTAAAGTAAAGACCCTGAAAATACCTACCCCCTCTGTCTCCTACAAGCACACTTAGTGGTACTCTGCCATGGATGTCAAAAGCATCAAGAAATTCTCACCCATATACCATGGCCCTCAAATGAGAGGTTCTGCCCAGTTAGACTATTTATTATTGTCAGAGTTGAACTGAGGCTACAATGCCTCAAAATTCCACAATGCCTCATACTTTTTGA
Organism: Equus quagga; assembly: GCF_021613505.1. Taxonomy (NCBI): domain Eukaryota; kingdom Metazoa; phylum Chordata; class Mammalia; order Perissodactyla; family Equidae; genus Equus; species Equus quagga. The sequence goes on along the minus strand of NC_060268.1, from coordinate 32,305,503 downwards.
AGGAATCTCACACACACGATCTTATTTAAATATGCAATCTATCTGAAAATTGTAGAAGACATGATCAGCACGTGAGGCACAAGCAGACATCACTGAGGAAGGCTTGAGAGAAATACCAGTTGGAGTGCTGCCACCACAGTAAATGGCACATTTTCCATTTAAAACTCATTCCTTGAGGCCAACTGTGTTAGACATTTTTCTGTACACTATTCTAGATGCATATTTTGTCTCTGGCATCTCCAAACAGCTTCGTTGTGTTTCCCTTCCTCTCACTTATAAGACATTCTCTTTCCTGTCCTTAAGAAAATTCACTTTCAAAATCTGACCAGATATAAACCCTTTAGATTTTGACTACATATGTCAGCCATCACAGGAGTATTTTCATTTTCAGGGTGGCCCTGTCAAAGGGAAGGATAGGGTGTGCAGCCAACTTAGGGAATTCCAACTTAAATAGAAGAGGTATGATATGGTCAGAGGTCTTCCTAGCGCTGACAAAATCCTACTGCTTCTGCCTGCAGCTAAGACACGACTTAGGCATGCCAAGAGTATTTCTAAGCATTTGTTCTCAAGCGAAAGATGAAGGAACAGTCTATGTCTTTAAATAGTTAAGGTAATTACTATTTAGTGATCACTTGCCATGGTACTGGGCACTCTTCTTAGGGCTTTATCTGTTGTAACACATTCACTTTCACAAAAAAAGTCTCTGAGGTAGGTACTATCATTATTCCCATTCTACAGCAAAGAAACTGAGGCACAGAGAGAGTAAGAAACTTGCCCAGGGTCTCAGAGCTAGTAAGTGGCTGAGCCGCAATTTGAACCCAGATGGTTCACCCCAGGGCCCTGGCTCTGAAAATCCCTTACGGGACTGACTGGGGACACTGAGTCTCATTCAGAAGACAGACCCACTCGTTTACTAACTCTTCTTTTTAAGTCATAGAATAGGGAGCACTCACCCGTGGCACAACTGGTCCGGGACTGATCAAAGTCTTCCCATGGGATAGTTTCCCCTCAGGCAGTGCAGACCGAGGAACAGTGAAGTCAGAGGCTTGGGCTCAAGTCCAGCTCTGCAGTTACTAACAGAGGGGGCTTCTGCAAGTCATTTAACCTCTCTGTACCTCAGTGTCCTCTTCTGCAAAACAGCTTTTTATTCTCCCAATTTACGGTGCAATTCCATAAAGCCCCCTGCAGAGAAATGGAGCCCACTCTCCAAACTGCTTTCCTAGGCCGAGTAAATTCAGGGCACACACGGGATCTGGAGCCAAAAGACCTCACAGGATGGTAAGGGGTGGAAGCAGGCAAGGGGAATGGCATAAGAAACTTACAAGTAGGGGAACCAAGCCAAACTTTCATCAGGAATGCAAGAACTAGAAGGAAAGCAAGTGAAGTGTTGAAAACAAGTAACACTGAATGTAAAATTAGCACTGGTGAAAAAGAAACGAATTAATCAAGGCTTATTATTTCCACCTCTACTGTAAAAGGAAGTTCCTTGTTAGCTTAAGTGAGACCCAGGGCACAGTGATCTCTCTGCCTCAGTACTCCTAGAGCATTTTTCTCCCTTTGCTCCAAACCCTTTATTTGGCACTCAACGTGCACTATCTGAAGAGGGTCTTCAATTGCTCCCTCCACGGCCTGCTCTGGGGCTCAAATCTCTTTAGCCTTCTTTGTCAGAACGTCTGGCTAAATCCTAACTATACCCATGACCTCAGACTTCAGATGTCCCTGGGCTCCGTGACTCACAGTCTTGAGGTCCTGAGTGTCCTCCCTCCATCCCCTTGGCACAGCTTTAGGACCCATTCTGCCCAGGTGCAAATGCCAGCTCTTCCCCTTAGCATGGTAACCTCAGCTATGGAATCTCTATGCACCTCAAACTACACCTAAACTACAGGTAAATCATGAAACCTGACAGACCTATTGGCATTTAGAACCCAGTGTCTGATACATAGTAGGGGCTCCATAAGTAATTGCTATTATTAGGATGTGTTCCAGACCCCCATTATCCAGGAATAGAATCCCAGCACATTCTGCTTCCTATTGACAATTAACGCTTTTTCCTGTTTGATTAAAAGCTTCCCAAGCAGAGGGACTCTCATCATCATCATCTTTGCATTCCCTTCAGTATATGCCTTCAAGATGGGGACATTCAGTAAATAGTGGACTAAAGTGTCATTATCTCAAGATATAAATTCAACCTGTGTCTCTGCCTGAAAAGTCAAGCACATTAGTATTTTAGCCAGAATGAATGATTAATGATAGCTTGAGTCTTACTTTCCAACAAACACAACAATTAAAGTAGACAAAAAATCATTATCAGAAACAAAATTGACTTTCTATCGCTAAAACATGTATCAAGGAAAGAAAAATATGAAAAATACAAAAGTTAGATTAGAGAGTAAAAGACTAGATCAATACCAAAATTTCTATTAAAGATCAGATTAAAGGGACAGTAGGGAATATGAAAAGTGAAGAGAAGAGATTTTTATTCTCTTTTTGGTGAGGAAGACCATTGCTGAGCTAACATCTGTGCCCATCTTCCTCTATTTTCTACGTGGGATGCTGCCACAGCATGGCTTGATGAGCAGTGTGTAGGTCCACGCCCTGGGTCTGAACCCATGAACCCCAGGCCGCCAAAGCAGAGCAAGCAAACTTAACTACTATGCCACTGGGCCAGCCCCAAAAAGAGATTTTTCCACATGCTCCAAGATATTAACCAAGGGGAAAAACTGGATTTATGAAACCTTGACCAGTGCCTGAGACAGAAATGAAAGGTGTGATTTCAGGATTCTACCATAAACCAAAGATATATATATATATTTCATTGTTCCCTTTGCCTGACCTGCCCCAGAATGTTTATGACTCAATCTCTGGCTACATTCAGGTATCTGCTCAAATGATGCCTCATGAAAAGGCTTCCTGGGTGACTCGACACGAAAGAGTACCCTTAGCCAATGTGACTCTCCAGCCCTTACCCTGAGGCATTTGTGTCCATGGAACTTGTCACCTGCCACATTATATACCTATTGGTTACTTGGTCTCATCCCCACACACTGTAGAACACAACCACCATGAAAGGAGGAGCTTCGTTCCTGTATGCCATGTGCTTGAGAGATTAACTAGAAATCACAAGTGCTCAATAAAAGTCTGTCCAATGAGCGATCCATTTAGTAAGACAAATATTAATAAATATATATGTGAAGTGTTTAAAATAGTGCCTGGCACACAGCGGGCCCAGTTAGCTATTTACAGTAGGAGTAGGCATAGCAGTATTTCTCCCTCAATTCTTTGTGATGGTTTAGTAACAAGTCTTCTGCCTCTAGTGACTAGAAAAGTGGGAAGAATTAGATAAGGAGCGGGGGAGGCAGCTTTGAAATCTAAGAGTGGAGTTATTTACCTTATTTAGGGGGCAAATGGGAATTACTAACATGCTCTGTAGTGGAGCATGGTCAAATAGCAAGCTTTAGTGGGATTGGGGGGCTAACAAGGTGGGAGGGGGAGCAAGGCTGGAACAAGGAAGCTGGGGATGAAGTGTGGGCCAGGGAGCAGCTTGCCAGTGAGAAGTACAACATGCGGCAATGATTTAGTCCACCTTCTTACCTAGATCGACCTTCGCTTGGGCAGGCTCCAGGCTTTGAGATGTCAAAAATGTGATGCCACCAGGCCTGTGTAGAAAAAATAATAAAGGCTTACCTGAAGCAATTTGCACCTTAGGGCTGTGTGTGTGCGTGTGTGTGTGTGTGTGTGTACTGCTATGTTGCTGTGTTGCTTATATTTTGGGGGAAGACAATTCTAAGGAGATCTCAAAAACAGGGAATCATGATCCTGACCCCTTTTTCTTCTGATGAGTCTAGCAAAGATCCTGTATCTTTCATGAGCCTACCATCATCTCTCACCCGAAAGACTGTATAGCACAGGGTGACCAACGGCACTGGCTTGCCCATGATTGAGGAGTTTCCAGGATGCAGGGCTTTCAGGGCTAAAACCAGCAAAGTCCCAAGCAAACCAGTACTGGTTGGCCACCCTCCCAAGGCAGGGCCTCCAAACTGATCTGTGCTCATTCACCTGCTGTTTGCACTGCCACCAACAATCTTTTCAAGACAAAAATTTGACCGTGTCACCTCCTCAACTAGTCACACGCAGTCAAAGCCCTTCAGTAGCAATCTTGCTCTTAAGACAGATTGCAGCCCTTAACACAGCCTGAAAGGCTCTACACAGTTGGGTCCCTACTTATTTTTCCAGCTCCATTTCATACAATGCCCCAGCCACAGTGACCTTTCAGTAAGGCCACACGCAGGCCACTCTGTCCTGCCACAAGGGCTCCACACATACTCTTCCCTCTGCACAGAATATGACTGCCATCCCTCTTTTACACAGAAAACTCGTCATCATTTTTCATATCGTAGCTCCATCACCGTCACTTTTTCAGAGGAGTCTTTCTTGACTCCCCTGAGCAGACAAATCCCTTCTTCTGCACCCTTCTGGTGTCACAGCCACTGCTGTCAGGACCCACCCCTATCCTCTCAACAGGCATGGCCACACAGCGAGCACTACTCACAGCAAACACCTGTGACTTTCTGCCCCATGGCTTTTGTCTGTCCATGGGAGCACTGTCACCTGAACACAGGCTGCTACCGAGAGAGACTGGAGACTGGGGGCCATGATACAGAATCCAAATTTTATTCTAAGACCAACGGGAAGCTTTTTGAGAGTTTTAAGGAGAGACGCGATCTGATTACATTTTTAAAAGGTCACTTAGGCTGCCATATGGAAAACAGACTGTGAAAGGGCAGGCGAGAAAGCAGAGAGAGAGACCAGACCATTTTTCTAGAAGGAATCATTGTGGAGGTGCAACTGAAAACATAATAAAAAGTGGCTATTTGTAGCACAGAGCAGTTAGAGCCTTCAAGTGTAGGGCCAGCTCCTGACCAGCAGCTTATCTGAGAAGGTTCTCTGAAGTCTGTTTCATTCAATTTGGTTCTTGGGAGGGGGCTAAAAATCTTACTCTTTTTATGTATGAAGTAGAGATAAACATATAGTACATCACCAGATATGCAGTTTATCTGTGATATTAACATTTCATGGTAGGGGACAATCAGGCAAAAGTCTAAAGTAAAGAGACAATGAAAAAAAGATTGAGAAACACTGTTCCAGAATATTAGACAGGCCGCAGGCTTCTTCCTCAGACCATTAGGTGCTCTTAAGCTGGCCTGGGATGGCCCCTGGCCTCCTGGACAAATAGCCCAAAAACTGCCCTGTCCCCTCACCTTTCCTCAGAGCTGCACAGACACTGACTAATTCACCTTCTCAATGGGAAGATGGTCCAGTAAGATACGATGGTCTATTTGCAAGCCAGCCTCTCTAAACACAGATGCTCCTGTTTGGACACTCCCGAGATGGACAAGCGAAGGAAGTTTCAGGAATTACACAGGGCAATGCAAATACTGTGTGTCTGGGCAGGATCTCTCGTCCTGTGTTTCATGTTTCTCTTTCTGTCAAGACTCTGTCTACCGGGTTAATATCCAAAATATACAAAGAACACATACATCTCAATAACAAGAAAACCAACAACCCAATTAAAAAAATGGGCAAAAGATCTGAACAGAGATTTCTCCAGAGAAGATATACAGATGGCCAACAGGTATATGAAAAGATGCTCAACATCATTAGCTATCAGGGAAATGCAAATCAAAACTACAATGAGGTATTACCTCACTCCGATCAGAATGGCTATAATTAACAAGACAGGAAACAACAAGTGTTGGAGAGGATGTAGAGAGAAGGGAACCCTTGTTCACTGCTGGTGGCAGTGCAAATTGGTGCAGCCACTATGGAAAGCAGTGTGGAGTATCCTCAGAAAATTAAGAATAGATCTACCATATGATCCAGCTATCCCACTGCTGGGTATTTATCCAAAGAACTTAAAAACTCAAAGGCATAAAGATACATGCACCCCTATGTTCATTGCAGCATTATTCACAATAGCCAAAACTTGGAAGCAACCTAGGTGGCCATCAAGGGATGAATGGATAAAGAAGATGTGGTATATACACACAATGAATACTATGCAGCCATAAGAAACGATGAAATCCGGCCATTTGTGAGAACATGGATGGACTCTGAGGGTATTATGCTGAGTGAAATAAGTCAGAGGGAGAAAGTCAAATACTGTATGATCTCACTCATAAGTAGAAGATAAAAACAACGACAAACAAACACATAGCATTGGAGATTGGATTGCTGGTTACCATAGGGGAAGGGTGGGGAACAGGGTGGGGGGCAAAAGGGGTGATTAGGCTCACAAGTGAGGGGATGGACTATAATTAGTTTTTGGGTGGTGAACATGATGTAATCTACACAGAATTCAAAATATATTACGATGTACATCTGAAAGCTATATATTATTATAATCCAATGTTACTGCAATTAAAAAATAATAAACATTTTAAAAAAAGACTGTCTACCTCTCGCCTGATGAATTCCTATGCTTCCAGCAGAGCCCAAATCTTGAGGAAAAAATTATTCCTTCCTTTGAGCATCCAGAGTAGTTTGTAAAAATAGTATTAATGGCAACTATTTCTTGAGCACCTGTGGCAGGCATTATGCTAAACATTTTACCTTAATCATTTCATCTAATCCTCCCACTATTAATCCCATTTTACAGATAGGAAACCGAGGCTTAGAGAATTGAAGGAACTTGCTTGAGGTCATAGCTAATACATGGTAGAGTGGAGACTCAACACCAAGCAGCCTCTTAATCCCTGGACTGTACATACACTGTTACACTACTCACTCCACCGTATTTAAATCAGCAATTTATGTGCCTCTTTCCTGTATTACTTCTAACATAAATGACCCAAGCCAGGTGTCATGAAAAAAGAATGAGTAGTACAATCAAATCCTAATGCATAATTTTGGGATATTACTTACTGAGACTCAGCTTCCTCATTTATAAGATGGAGACAATAAATGCCTACCTAATAGGTTTGTCATCAAGATAAACTTAGACATAACTTTTAATGTACTACCACAGTTCTGGCACCTAAAGGCCCATTCAATTAAACAAGTACTAATTGAGGGCCTATAGAATTCCAGGCTTCATGATGGGCACTGAGGATAAAAGAAATAATAAAATAGCTCTTACAGAGCTAACACACTAGGAATTTCATATATTCTGGTTGCTCTCAGTTTTTGAAGGCAGGGACTATGTGTTATTCAACACTGAATTTTTAGGGTTCAGTAACGCCTAGCACCAAACAGGCACTCAACAAATTTTTAGGGAATGAACGAAGGATGGTCTACACAGTTTCAGAGACCCTACATATTGGGGCTTACGAATGACTGTGTCAAGTTAGTGTTGACACTTACCAGTCAGCAAAATCACTGAAAATAAAGCACAAAGATATCTCACCCAGAGTCTATATGCATTAAATTCATTTCAGCATCAAGTTACTATTAAAAAACTCTCAAAATTATATTCACAGAGCAAAATGGAATACCATAACCTGAACAATGTGCAAACAACTATACATCAGACAACAGCCGGGAGGTGGGGAGAGGTAGACAGGAGGAAGATCCAAAAGTGTTAATCTTTAAAAAAAGAGAGTCAATGGATACTGTCTAAAGAGGAAAACACTTCATAAAAACAGCAATATAATTAACGATAATGACTCTAAGCTCTTAATATTTTTCATGATACTTTAGCCATAGAGAGATTTTTTTAAAGAAATCATATATTTTGAAATGAGGTAAAATTCTCTGAAGTTTGACCATTCTTTAGTTTCAATTCAGTTTCTAATTGCTTGAAAATTTGAAAAATTAATTATTTTTGTTATAAATAGCTTCTTCTCTACTTATTTTTATAAAAGTATTTCTATCTAAGCACCCATCCATCCTTAGCTAGGTAGGTAGGCAGGTAGATAGACAGACAGACAGACAGATAGATAGATAGATAGATTTATGTGTGAAATGATGGTCACCTAAGGTCAATAATGGGAACTGTAGTATTTGAGATGGTTTTAAAAATTGCTGTCTTTGTAACTTTTTGCCTTATTTGAGTTCTTGAAAATCAACAGATATGACTTTTTAAAAGAGTGTTTCCTAAAAACAAAGGGAGAGAATACGCCAAGATGTAGTTAATTCTTCCTAGTGGCAATATAGATCATTGTTATTTTCTTCTTTGTACCTTTTGGTATTTTCTACACTTCCAAAATGATTTTTAAAAGGGTTTTACATCAGATTTTACAGTCATGATTATGTTTCTCTCCTCTTCAGTTAGACTCTAAAATAGAAAGGTTTTTTTTCTACTTATGTTGCAAATGATGTCTTTAAAGTGACTTGAGAATCCAATTTGCAAAGCAGAAAAGACTGGATTCTTCTGAATGTTCTTTATAAATGTAATCCACCCACTTAAATAGAGTAGAGAGCTAATAATGGCTATATGTATGCTTGCAATTTTTTAAGGTTTTTACCTGAAGCATGAGAGATTATGAAAAGCTTCATGATGTCAGACTATGTCTGATGCAGTCTTGAAGACCAAGATTTCAAACTGAGTGGCTTTCCTTGTCCCTTTTTGTTTAAGACATGATTATTGAATGTCAACATCTGCTTGCTGTGGTAAATGACAAACTAAAATAATCCAGTCATTACCTTCTAGTTAAGAAGACTAATCTGAAATACACAAATGGTTACATAGCTGTTAAGGGACTGGCTTATGTGAGATGCTTTGGAGAGTGACAGGTGTAATACATAGGCTACCTGTACAGGTTTTGTAGAAGGGGCCATAGTAATATTTTTTCATTTACAAAGGTTTGGGAGAAAAGTTGGGATTCTGACTTATTCCTTAAAATAACTCAAGGAATCTATTCAGTTTTATGTAGCCTAGAAATTTAGGGATAATAGAATTCAGTGTTCCCTGGATGTTGTATGATTATATTAATATTACAGAAAGTTTTTTCCATTCAGTCAACCTGGATGTGAAACCATTGATCACTGTCAATTCCAATTTAGAAAATAGAAAATAAAAAATTCTTGCTTTTGGGAACTGTCTCCTCTCAATGACAGTTTGTAGCTTATGTTTGCTTGTTTGTTTTTAATAAAGGAAAGAAAAACATTTTCAGAAAACTGTATCTGTGAAACGCTTTAACTACTATTGCAGTCTGTCAAAACGTGGGTTGGCATTTTTCTAGTCCAGGAGTTAATAATATTCATAGGGAAAATACTGGAATCTTAGATTTAGAGAAACTAGGAGTTATCCATTCCATGCCACCTCTCTCCCAACGTAAGACCCTCTCCCTCACTGTAACCCTCATGGATGGCCATCCAGTCTCAAATTCAACTCTGCCATGGCAAAGTGTTCTCTACCCCACGAGGAAGCCTCACAGCATTCCAGACAGCCCTAAAAGTAAAAATATTCTCTTGTTCTGAGTCATAATCAATTTCCCTTGATATCTTTCCAGTGATGCTTGTTATTACTTCCAGAGCTGCAATGAGTAAATCCAGCTCCTCTTCTGTCCAGCAGTCCTTTAAACACCTGAAAGCCAGTCTTGTTTCCTGAGATGCCTTCCCATCCTCACAAAACCACCCCAGTCTCTCCAGCAAGCCCTCAAATGGAAGCCCTTCCATCCTCGAAAACCCTGCACACCGTCTGACTGTTCCCCAGCATCCTACTACAAAGCTATACTACAAAGCAGTGCCCGCAGCTAAAAGCAGCTCAGAAAATGCCAGAAGTTGCTCCAGGGTCACAAGTACAATTCTTGCAACAGTCACTGTAAATCATTAGACAAACACACCTTAAATGGCTAGATTCTATCTTACTATCTCGTCACCTATCTTGAGTTTCAGTTTCCTCTTCACCGTGAGTTTCTGCCTTTGCAATTTTGAAGAACATTCTTAAATTACTTTTGGTAGCACACAACTGAAACTGATTTTGTCTACCTTAACAAAAAGAGAAATGTATCCAATTTCATGAAATTCATGGGCAATTTCACGAAATCAGAGAAAGAGGAGAAAAGCCAAGAGCAGGAAGAACAGGAAGCAGAGCCTTCCAGTGGCCTCAGCAGCAGGGCGCGGAGGCCACTGCTGCGGAGGCCAACACCCTGGAGCACTTCTCTTATCGTGATTTAATGCCAGCAACTCTTAGTCATTTCAATCCCTCAATCCTAAACTCCAATTCTTGGTGAAGAAACGCCACTGGCTCAGCTTGGGTCAGATTTCTGTGCTTGGTTTAAATAGCATTGGCCAGGGACATGGTATTGTGTATATGGAGCCCAAGCTTGTCTACTGGGGTCAATTTTAGAGAAAAGGAAATGGATGTGAACAAGACAGATATCCCAAATTACCGTACTTCTAAAGGAAAGTAATATTCCAAGATATTACTCTATGTTTCTTTTCATTTCTCTTTGTGTTTTTCCCCTTTGGTTGGACCCTCCCAATAAGGCAGGTATCAGAATTGGTGTTCACTGCGTCAAGAGAGGTAATGTGGCAAGGAGAAAAAGAGAAATAGCTTGAGAATATTTCTGGATTTTGTTTTCCAATCCTAAACTCTTAGAAGAACATAGGGAATTTTCTGAAGGAGATAAAAAGGAATGAGATGTATCGACATGAAGAATCTTGAAGAAACATGCAAGGATTTATCTCCCCAGGGCTGTTAGGAAAGGAGAGAGAGACTTATGGATCCTGGGAGATGGCGAAGCCAGGCCCTGCTTTTTGGCAGTGTCCCAGGGAGGCCACAAGACCCCCACAGCTGTGTGAGGTACATCTAGGCAGAAGGAACGATAGGAAATGTCACCAAAAGATTTCTACAGACCAAGGATGACCCAAACAACTGTAACTGAGAGAGCCACGTGAGCAGAAACAGCAGGTGCTACGGCGTAAGCTGTGTGGTCAGATGCCTCAATGACCAGAGGGTCCCCCTCCCAATGCTGCTCCACTGTGGCAGTCCCCTAGAGCCTTGACACAACTCTGGTAAGTCCTGTGACCCTAAGAAGGACTGAGGGTAAATCTTCCACAGTCCCAGAAGGAAGAGGCTTGAAACAGAAATGAACACGATTTGTAAAAGAATAGAGAGCTGAGGGGCCGGCCCAATTGCACAGTGGTTAAGTTTGCACATTCTACTTCAGTGGCCCGGGGTTCACTGGTTCAGATCCCGGGGTGGACCTATGCACCGCTTCCCAGCCATGCTGTGGCAGGCATCCCACATATAAAGTAGAGGAAGATGGGCATGGATGTTAGCTCAGGGCCAGTCTTCCTCAGCAAAAAGAGGGAGGATTGGTGGAAGATGTTAGTTCAGGGCTAATCTTCCTCAAAAGAAAAATTAAAAAAAATAAAAATAAAGAGCTGAGACACTATTTATATACCTGCTTTTGTAGATGGAGATTCGCATCTGATACACTTGAATGGGAAAGACAAGAGCAAAATGAGAATTGAGTAGTTCTGCTTTCATCTCTCTCTGTGATTTTGACTCCACCTTTTTCAAGCGGCAGAATCTGTACATCATGCACTACTGCAATGTTAAGAGCCCTCTTCTATAAAAATTGGCTTAGTAATTTTTTCAAATCCTCTTCTTATTCATGACTTCAGTTTTCCTGATGCTATTATTCTGGGTGCCTGGGTGGAATCTTAGACTATATACCCCTCTGCTCTCTTCTGTGTGTTTCTTCCTCTTTAGATGAGGTTCAAGTACAAGCTTCCTATACAACCACTGTAGAATCTTCAGCTACTTCTCCCTTTTGCTTTGTCATTTGCCCGATTTGTGACTAAGATATTAGAATTTTGTTTATCTTTTTAAGATTTTTCATTCATTTTGGTAAGAACACTTAACATGAAATCTACCCTGTTAACAAATGTTTTTGGGTTTGTTTTTTTTTTGGTGAGGAAGATTGGCCCTGAGATAACATCCATTGCCAATCTTCCTCTATTTTGTATGTGGGATGCCACCACAGCATGGCTAGATGAGTGGTGTGTAGGTCTGTGCCCAGCATCCGAACTCATGAACCCTGGGCCACCAAAGCAGAGCATGTGAACTTAATCACTATACCAACAGGCCAGTCCCATCCATCTTAACAAATTCTTAAGTGTACAACACAGTATTATTGACTATAGATACAGAATTTTGTTTTTCCTTACAAATTCTGTCTTAGTTAAGATCCTAAAGCTAGCTCACCATGTTGCAATTTGGCAGCTATTGATATGTTTTAACCAAAAATGGAAAAAAAAAAAAAAAAGAGCAAGCCCTAAAAGCTGAGTCTAAGAGGTGACTGTCCTTTCATTTTTGTCGTTGGCAGGGCTGTTACTTTTTGAAGAGAAGTTGAGTGATGTAATAAACAAAGCCCAAGGACTCGGGTGACCTGGATCTATTCTTGGCTGTGCCACTGACCATGAGCGACCTTGAGCAAGTCGCTTTTTATCTCCTCATCTCAGTTTTCTCCACTGTACAACTAGAAAAATATCTCATCACCTACCTAAAGAATAATTTGGGTACGAGAATTACAGAGGAAGAAACAAGATATTGCTGCTTGAGAAAACGGTAAGTTTTTTTTTCAATCTGCTTCCGTTTCCCTTACGACCCTAGGGTATCATGGAGTTTCAGTTGTTCAAATCATCATGAAAGTTAGAATTAACCTATATTTTCAGAGCTTAAAAGAAAACAGGAGCAGTTTAAGACAAATCAGAAAGTGACCTGAACACAAGGACAGTATACCCTATTACGTGTGATATGTTCTACTTATATTTATTTAGAGTGGGTGGGTAGGAAAGAGAGGATTCAAAATCCAGTTGGTCTCCTGTAGGTAAAAGGTAGAGGCTATTACCGCAAAAACAGATAAAAGGAGATACGGACATCGGCAAATGGGGACAGGACAGATGCCAATTCTGTAGATGAATTCCATTTTCTGCAGATCTGTGGGCTTTAAAAAAATTATTTGCAAAGCTTTCCAAATATGAACTAGGCTTAGAAAATTTTCTAAAGTAGCTGTCTTTATCTAAGAAGAGAAAGGATAATCATTTTAATGTCTAAAAGAAGCAACTCTTGCTTTTCACTAGGTCCATACCCAGAATACTGCACTATATTTATGACTTATCCTGCTTTGAAAGTTTAAAAAATTTTAAAGCCAGGAATGTTCCCTGTAGCTTACTAGGGCACAGACAGAAGGCGAAATACAAGGCCAGCAGGTAGAGTAAATACTACCCAGATTCCTTTCAGAGCCATACTCTTAAGTAAGTTCTTTAACCTCTCCGAGCCCTGATTTGTTCATCTATACGAGAGGTAGAATACCACTTACCTATGGCACAGAGGTACCTACTAGTAGACTAGGTAACTAAGGGAAGGAGCTTAAATCTCCTGTATGAAGCACAGGATGGACACAGAGGAAACATACAACTCATGCTCACTGCCTGCCCCTGGAACTGATTTTGAGGACATTCTTCTTAGAATAGAACATCACCAAGTTATATGGACTCCCTAGTGCAAGGATGAGAAACAGGCTTTATTAGTACTCATAGGGCTAAAACCATAGAAATTCAATCAGTGTACAGATCAAAGCAGTAATACACCCTTTGGAAACAGTGACAAATAAAGATTTTAGTGACCAAACACATTTAACCCAGCAATATTTGCCCAGCTGTAATTCTCACAGAGAAAGCTCATTAAACACTATGACAGCAATTGTCCTTCCAAAGTACTTTCTCCATGCCAGCTCAGCAATCTTTCCAACATCGAAGAGCAGAAAAGCTGCTCTGAAACATTTAAGGAACTGAGAGAAACTTGGAGAAACAGAGACATTGGAAAGAGCTCTTGGGGAGCACGAGACGGTAGTACTGCGATCATCTATGTGCTGCTCACAAGGGTTTTCTCTCAGCCCCCGATGATGCCATTCTTTCAGAGAATTTCACTGGAACTTCATCTGTGCAAACGTCATGGTCTGGAAAACGTTACCATTTCTCAAAATTACCACAGTGAGTGGATCACTGTGGGGAGCTTCTTCTCTTAAGTAGACAGGTTCTCCCTCGCCCTGAAACATCCGGATTTTTCCTTCCATGTTTCACAGGCGAAATCATTGGACAAAGCACCTCGGCCTGGATGAGTGAGGACAGATACTCATGTGGGCAAAAACAGGACAACTGTAGCTGAAGAAGAGCAGCACGCACTGCTCTGTTGGGCAGATTTCTAAATACTGGCCTGCAGGTCATCCCATGTTCTCTGTGCTTCTTTCACAAAAATGTACACTAGAGCACCCTTACTGCGATGTTAATACCAGTACGTGACAGTGGCCCATAATGGTGTTTCCTGCCCTACTTTTACAGCCTTACCTACCCTCCCCAGTCAGCCTTCGGGCTGCATTTGCTACTTGTCCATTAATGCCCATTAATCCTGATGACCAACATGATTAAAAAGTCCTGCCTACCCAACCTTCATTCCTGTTGCTGTGTAGGCCAGTCAGAAAGTTCACTGGAACACCAAAGGCCATCACCAGAGACATTAAAGCTGTAAACCAGGAAATTCATCAAATTGCCACTGCCTGTCCTCACTCCATCATGTAAGTATGCTTTGAATCCAATATCTAGAAATAATCTCCACCAACTGCCCTCTGGACTCAAAACTGGGTTTATAGAGATAGAATAAATGAAAAGCAATACGGAAAGTTAACATATTGAGGTATATGAGGAAGCCATCTTGGTTTAAAACCGATTCGGCCTGAGCTTGTTTTTCCAGAATGGCCTGATGTGGCCTGCTAAGCATGCAGTGTACATCAGCTTTAAACATTTAGCAAAGCAAAGACTGATGCCTTTAAAGATAGAGATGGATGTCTCCCCCCAACATCAGCATTTCTTTAAAGATAAGCATTCCTTCCCAGAACCCACGGTCAGATTGACCTGCTGTGTACATCTTGCGACTAGAGTAAAAAGAGAAAAAAGTATTCCTGTCATATGTGATGGCTGTTCCTTGTTCCCGGACAGTATATAACCATGCCGTACACCTCACTTCTCCAGAGGGCTTCCTTCCCTGGTGGAGGTCCCTCTCCTGGGATATAGTCCTCAGAATTGGCTCAAATATTAAATTCACCTCAATTTTGACCCATAGATTGATTATTGGTTATTTGCATCAACAACAGTTCATTCTAACCATTAACATTTGTCTTTTGTTCCCATACAAATGCCCCTTACTAAATGCCTAATTGCTTACACCCTATAGAGGCCTACCTTACTCTCACCGACACCACTGCTTCCTTAAATGAGATGTACCTGTTTAACTGGAATGACTTATTCCCAGGAGACTGATTCAAGGAGATGGGGCAAGGCATTTAAATTTGTCCTTTTCTGTCTTCTCATCCTTGTTCCAATGTATGTTTTTGTCTCTCCCCTCTTTTTTTTTTTTTTTTTTTTTTTTAAAGATTTTATTTTTCCTTTTTCTCCCCAAAGCCCCCCG